>NC_064305.1:29812980-29831019 GCF_023373825.1 Bactrocera dorsalis
TGTATGTGTGTGTATGGAAAAACCCCAGAGTTCGTAAATAGCAAATGCAAAGGAATTATGTGCTTGAGAGACCTTTTGTTCGTCCGCATTGTTGTTTTCTGGCATACAACAATAATCCTGAAGTTATAAAGTATTTAAGAAAATTATGTGTTTACCATGTCAGTGGCAGAGCTTTAGCTATTTTCTTGTTTCGTGAGTTTTATTGCTTGCTTGTATTAAATGTGCTTTTACATATATATGGATGTGTAAATACTTGAATATATGCATGAGAACGTGTGTGTTTTGTAATTTGTTTACGCTTTGCAAATGCGGTAAACAAAGGGAAAATATTTAATGCTTATTAAGATTTGTCAGCTTCGCTTGTAATCGTTGGTGTGTGTGTATGTGCGTTTAAACTTTACTATTCTAGTATACCATATTTCTCAATAAATAGCATTAAATTCATTATCCTGTTGTAAGGACTTGTATTATAAATGTGTTTGTGTGTGCATGTTTACATATTTACATAAATCATAAATTTTATGTGTCTTAAGCTTAAATAATTTTAAGAAAGTAATTCAATACTATACACAGAAGCCAAAACAGAAGATTAGGTATTTAGTATTCTACTCTGAAAGCTTTGTATTAAAGTTTCTTAATCTTCATTACCACCTATATTTATGTAAAAATATAAAATATATTGTATATGAAACTTTCATTAAATATTTCGAGAAATAAATGGGATTAGTAAGATGTTTATTTCGATTTTGATAATTTTACTCAAAAGGTATTTATAGATTAACGAATTAGACACTACCAAAAAAGTCTTCGCCTCAATCTTTTCAAAAGTACATAATAGATTTCTTTAGTACATAATAGATTATGAGGAATATCATGGATTTTTGAAAGTCCTAAAGCATTAAGATAAATATACGAAAACTAAAGATATCATTAGGCGTTTAGAATCTTTCTGTCAGCATTCTTCTTCTTCTTTTCTGGCGCGCCAGTGGTTTCTTCTTTTTGCAACGTGGCGCCAATTGGAAATTCAAAGCGAAGCCAGGTCCTTCTCCACCTGGCGTTTGCAACGGAGTGAAAGTCTTTCACTTCCTCTGCTTCCCATGGTGTTTATAGCGTCGAATATTTTCAGAGTTGAAGTGTTTTCGTCCATACGTATGACATGCGTAATTCAATAATTCTGAAAAATGGTCGTAATTACATAACAGTCCCTTTATTTTCAACTGTCAGATTTCAGAAAATACTACGAAGAACTCTTTTTATAATAAAACGACTATCCTAACGCAAGAGTAGACTTTATAATTCTTAGCTCGTTTACACTTAGTAAGCCGAAAGAAACAAAATACGCGTTTCAAAATTAAGAGGTTTAAAAATGAAAGTTTTGCAAAATACCTTCTGTCCCTAAGCAATGGCAGAAATTCCGACTACCCTCTTTGGGAAAGCTGTAAAACATTACCAACATCAGAAATTCAAGTATGTCCCATTAAAATAAGTGCTAATAGCTGGGCCAGAGACGATTCAAAAAAAGCAAAAGTATTTTCAGATTATTTCATCCTACTACTTCCAGTCAAGGAAGCGAAAAAATCTGAAGTTGCACAAGCAGTGAGCTAAGTGAGGAAATCAAAAATCTGGAAAACAAAAAATCCCCCGCTTTCGACCTGATTACTGCCGAGGTCCTAAAGCAGCTTCCTCAAATAAGTATAGTAAAAACTACCAACATTATTAACGCCGCATTTTATCTTAAATACGTGCCAACTTATTGGAAAATTGCTGTAATTATCATGATTCCAAAGCCAGGAAAACCAGGATATGATGTATCTTCTTACAGGCTCATATCACTTCAACCGATAATATCGAAGCTTTTTGAGAAAATTCTCATAAAACAAATCAATAAAATCATTGAACGATAAACAATAATTCCAGCACATCAGTTCAGGTTTCTAGCCAAATGATCGATTGATCAAATCCACAAGATTACACACATTATTGAAAAAGCCTTTGAGGAAAAAAAATTCTCTTCTGCCATGTTTTTGGATGTTGCAAAGGCATTCGATAAAGTTTGTCACAAAGGACTGCTTTCGAAACTAAAACGGATTATACCGAAACAGCATTATGACATCATAAAATTATATTTATCAGATCGCTACTTTCTTGTTAAACAAGGAGACAAAAATTCTATTCTTAGAGAAATAAAAGCAGGAGTTCCACAAGGTAGTGTGTTGGGCCCTCTTCTTTATATTCTATTCACGCACGACCTGCTAGTATACTGCAATTATACAATAGCCACATTTGTAGATGAAACAGCATTGCTTGCTGTTGGTAGTAGTGAACACGAGTCCACTACTAATCTCCAAAAAGCTGTAAATAAAGTCTTACAATGGGAAAAGAAATGGCAGATAAAACTAAATGAAGCTAAGTCTGCACACATTGCTTTCACATACAACAAGATACAGCACTTACCGATTTTCATAGACAGTGCACGAATACCGTACTTTAATTCCGCTAAATACTTAGGAATGATGCTTGACTTTAAGCTACGGTGGAAAGTTCACGTAAAAAGTAAACGTAAGGAGCTGGGCATGCGACTCAAAAATTATAAATAAAATGTTATTGAGGCCAATGATATTTCCCTTATAAAAGATTGTGTCTTCTTGATTCAGCTTTGCATCTCGAATTATGCTCTCCAGGAGGAGATTAGAAAAGTCTCACGATAGGCATTTGCTTTGTCTGAAACCTCGTTTGGCATCGAACGGCTCGAAGAGGTCCTTCCAGATTCTGACGGAGTTTTTGGTATTGCTCAATGTCAGTTTACACAGCCGTATTGGTTTTGCGGGGATTTCTAATATCACAATTTATTTAATTAAAAATTGCCATCACATTGACTTCACTTCAAACTAAACTGAGCCTCCATCTAGCATTACTAAGGACCAATAGGTCTATACATGGCATGATTGCCAGCCAGTATAACCTAACCTAATCTAATTACAAATTTTATTATATTTTTTTTTAATTTTTGGAACATATAAACAGATTTTTTTTTGTTGGAAATGTGAAAACTCTTTTCCGATTTCAACTATACAAACCCTTGTCACAATGCTTTCGACAATTGCAGGTTTTACCAATTTGAAGGCCTTTTGCTTCCGTAACACAATGCTGCCTTATGCTTTCACACAAAACAAACAAGACTTTTCTCTTATCTCCTGCCTGTCTTTGACTATTTGCAGAACAATGTTAGAGAAAAAATTCTCTCAAATAGAAATTGATGCCAAAAATAAACAGAAAATTTTAACTCAACTGTCAAAGTTAAGTGACAAAGCAGACTTGTTAAGCAGCAGAGTAATGTTGCTCAGTTTAGCTATTGTTTGTTAGCTTGCACTAAAGCGTAGCATTGACAACAGCAATTCCAATAACCACTCAATTGAGAAGAACAAGAATTGTAAATATTTACGTTTATTTATAATTAATGCGAAACACCAACTCAATTACAAGCACGAGTGGTTATACGGAATGTATGAGTATGAGCGTGTGTTTGCACATGTGTATTTCAAAATAATATCCGTATAAATTTTAAGACAAGTATTTGCATGTAATTATGTTTTTTGGGAGCAAATACCTGACAGCGCGGAAGATTCGCTTCTCCTTATGTTTGTCTTAGAAAGGGAGTGATGCGTGTGAAAATTGGATTATTTTTTGAAGTTATACTTCTTCTACGAGTTCGGAAAAGGTTGCGTTAAATGCAAGTTGCGCAACCTTGCTCAATATGAATCTAACGCAACCTTGTCTGCGAAGATGTTCGAGTAGCAAAAGAAGCGGTGACAATCGGCGATCGTTTCTTTCGGCACAGCTCGGCTTTTCTACCAACAACACAATGTTGCCATGTTTATGCTGTTGTTGTTTTTGTGGAACAATGTTTCAATTTTTGGTTGGTGACATATTCACATGTGTGCGCATATGTATATTTGTATGCTTGTGCATTATTGAAGTTATACTTTTTTCTTTCGTTTGTCTTTCATTTCTGCGAATTCTCAACTATTTTGTGTTACTTTTGGTTGAAATACTCTGCGTTGGCCTTTGAAAAATTAAGACTATACAGGATTATTTCTGTAATTAGTCTTCATTTACATTTTTTTGGAAATCGACCCGCGATGGCGAGGTATATCGTTTTATCTGACAGCGTGAGGTTTAAGAAGTTCATTTCTAATTTTGTCTTGTGGCATATTAGAAATTATGTTTCTTCGAAAATCGTTCGCTTACAACGGATAAAACGACTTCTGAGTGGTAATTTTAATGAATAAATTCAAACGTTTTACACAAAAAAAAGGTGCGTGGAGTCCCTACGTGCGGAAGAAGTTATACTTCTTAGTGATATTCAGAAGCAAAATGCGAAACAATCACACATATGTACATATATTATGTCGTTTGCACATTTGTCTGTATGTTTGCGAAAGCAAATGTTCTACAAAGGCATATTTCTATACTTACAAAAAATTATTGGCACCATCGTATGTTTCTTACATGCATAACCAAACCATACTTAAGTCAGCGCAACTTAAGTGTCAATGGTGGTGTTGGTGGTAAGCGCTTGGAAAGCCAAGATGCTAACACAGGTTCGAACCTCGACAGAATAAATTTTTAATTTTTTTGCTTTTAACATCGTATACTATCCAAATAAATATTTTTCTTACTAATAGAAATTAAATTTATCACAGCAACATTATGTTTATGTATATTATGTATATTGCTGTGATAAATTTAATTTCTATTAGTAAGAAAAATATTTATTTGTATAGTTTGCGATGTTAAAAGGCATACATCTTCTATCCCTATGTTGTGTATCTGCACATGCTCATATGAGTGTATGTATGTATGTGCGCGTTCAGAAATTGGAATCATATTTTCATCACTTAACAATATACTTATTACATGTGCGCGCATTGACTTGCATGTTCATACATTCATATATACTTATATGTACATATATTTGCATACATTGCCGAACAAATAATGCACAAGCATACAAACACATGTACAAATTAATTCCCGCATCGCGGGAATTTTTAAAAAAATATATTTCCTATCTGCCAACGCGCAGAGAAAATAAAACTCGTCCTGTCGATTCGATCGCCGGAGACAAAATCAAACTTTATTTACAAGTTACTTATATTTATACATTTTCCGATTATTTACTTAAAGTTATTACATATTGAAATTCAGTTTAAAACAAAGGAAGTGTATATTTACATTAATATTGTATTCAGCATTTTTGGGCAGAACGTTAAGTGTTCTGCTTTGATTTTATTATGCCTTCTTGTGAGGGCTACAAATGTTGTTTATATAAGAATGGTTTATTCTAATGTGACGGGAAAAAGTATATCAAATTCTTAGATAAGCAAAAGCATTAATAAAGATTTTAATTTATGAGGCCGCACAACTAAAGGGTGATTTTTTAAGAGCTTGATAACTTTAAAAAAAACGCATAAAATTTGCAAAATTCATCGGTTTCTTTATTTGAAACGTTAGTAGATTGGTTTCATGACATTTACTTTTTGAAGATAAATTTCATTTAAATGTTGACCGCGGCTGCGTCTTAGGTGGTCCATTCGGAAAGTCCAATTTTGGGCAACTTTTTCGAGCATTTCGGCCGGAATAGCCCGAATTTCTTCGGAAATGTTGTCTTCCAAAGCTGGAATAGTTGCTGGCTTATTTCTGTAGACTTTAGACTTGACGTAGCCCCACAAAAAATAGTCTAAAGGCGTTAAATCGCATGATCTTGGTGGCCAACTTACGGGTCCATTTCTTGAGATGAATTGTTGTCCGAAGTTTTCCCTCAAAATGGCCATAGAATCGCGAGCTGTGTGGCATGTAGCGCCATCTTGTTGAAACCACATGTCAACCAAGTTCAGTTCTTCCATTTTTGGAAGTTTGTTAGCATCGAACGATAGCGATCGCCATTCACGTAACGTTGCGTCCAACAGCATCTTTGAAAAAATACGGTCCAATGATTCCACCAGCGTACAAACCACACCAAACAGTGCATTTTTCGGGATGCATGGGCAGTTCTTGAACGGCTTCTGGTTGCTCTTCACCCCAAATGCGGCAATTTTGCTTATTTACGTAGCCATTCAACCAGAAATGAGCCTCATCGCTGAACAAAATTTGTCGATAAAAAGCGGACGAACCGAACACTGATTTTGGTAATAAAATTCAATGATTTGCAAGCGTTGCTCGTTAGTAAGTCTATTCATGATGAAATGTCAAAGCATACTGAGCATCTTTCTCTTTGACACCATGTCTGAAATCCCACGTGATCTGTCAAATACTAATGCATGAAAATCCTAACCTCAAAAAAATCACCCGTTACAAAGTGTAGAGATTCAATATTGTTTACAGTTATTGTCAAGTGGCTGTGTGGAGGCTTAACTTACATATGCGTACACATGTGAATATGTCACCAACAAAAAATTGATCTTCACAAGTCAATATGGCAGCCAAATTGGCGAAGAACAAAAGAAAGATGATTACGCTGCATATTCTCTTCCGCAGCGAAAAGACAAAACTACTTTCCGAGTCAAAATTCCTTCATTTAGACTTTGCTTTATTCTTCATTTTATGTGCATAATAAATTTATAAAATATGAATTTAAGTTTTCTAGTTTTCTTTCATACAAAATGATATGCATTTCTGAATATCACTAAGAAGTACTCGTATAACTTCTTCCGCGCGTAGGGACTCCACGCACCTTTTTTATCCTTATTTCGATATCCGAAAGCGAGAGCAAAGAGAACAATCAAGTGTATTTCAAAAAGCTCAACTTTCTACTTAAACTATCAAAATAAGTACTATGTGTATGATAATACATCCTAACTTTAAGTTATTCTAATTATACTTATGTTATATATAAAGAAGTAAACCATTGACGGGTTAATTTAAATATACATAAAAGAGTAAACCGTTGAAGGGTTAATGTAGATATATCCCGTTAACTTAAGATTCGTTTTCAGTTATTGTTGATTCTCTTAAGAAGTTCATTTGTATTCATGTAAACACATGCTTGGTTGTCATTGTGTTGACATACATATATTCATGTTGCACAAGTTCATGTGTCCATTTTAAAAGATATACATATAAGTAAATACATAGCGTGTAAGCAGAGAAAATTGTATGTATGTTAGAATAAGTATGTGTAACCGTTCTTCGGTGACAAAGCGAAGCACAGTACAGTTTGAGAAATAAAAGCGTAAAGACGTGCCATCCTAAACTAAAACTAATCAAAACAGGCTAAGCTGTCACAGCAATGGACAGGTTAGATCCCCACCCAATTATCAGCATATCTTTATCGATGAAACATATGAAAAGCACATTTTATTCTAATTTTTAATTCTGCACAGCTTTTAAATATCTCGAATAAAGGAATGCTAAAAACTGAATTAAAGTAGGTAGTAGGCTGAATGCAAGAAAAAAGCGTTGAACATTTACAAACCCAAATCTCTCAAAAACTCTGAAATCTTCCTTGTAAGCAAAGGAAACTGTGTCTGATGATTAGTAAATATTTTTTTCATAAAAGTGTTGGTTATGTGCAATAATTGTAAACTAAAAACATTTTCACTGATAGCTCACTCTGCATTTCAATACCTTTTTTTAGCCTTTTACTCTTTCTTTAGTATTAGTCTTATATAGGGTGAATTTTTTAGAGCTTGATAACTTTTTTTAAAAAAAAAACGCATAAAATTTGCAAAATCCTCATCGGTTCTTTATTTGAAAGTGGTTCATGACATTTACTTTTTTGAAGATAATTTCATTTAAATGTTGACCGCGGTGCGTCTTAGGTGGTTCCATGGGAAAGTCCAATTTTGGGCAACTTTTTCGAGCATTTCGGCCGAATAGCCCGAATTTCTTCGGAAATGTTGTCTTCCAAGCTGGAATAGTTGCTGGCTTATCTGTAGACTTTAGACGTTAGCCCCACAAAAAATAGTCTAAAGGCGTTAAATCGCATGATCTTGGTGGCCAACTTACGGGTCCATTTCTGAGATGAATTGTTGTCCGAAGTTTCCCTCAAATGGCCATAGAATCGCGAGCTGTGTGGCATGTAGCGCCATCTTGTTGAAACCACATGTCAACCAAGTTCAGTTCTTCCATTTTTGGCAACAAAAGTTTGTTAGCATCGAACGATAGCGATCGCCATTCACCGTAACGTTGCGTCCAACAGCATCTTTGAAAAAATACGGTCCATGATTCCACCAGCGTACAAACCACACCAAACAGTGCATTTTTCGGGATGCATGGGCAGTTCTTGAACGGCTTCTGGTTGCTCTTCACCCCAAATGCGGCAATTTTGCTTATTTACGTAGCCATTCAACCAGAAATGAGCCTCATCGCTGAACAAAAACACGCGCTGCGAAAACACATTTCGAACCGAACACTGATTTGGTAATAAAATTCAATGATTTGCAAAGCGTTGCTCGTTAGTAGTCTATTCATGATGAAATGTCAAAAGCATACTGAGCATCTTTCTCTTGACACCATGTCTGAAATCCCACGTGATCTGTCAAATACTAATGCATGAAAATCCTAACCTCAAAAAAATCACCCGTTATTTTATTGGAAAATTGTAGGAACGGATTTAATCTCCAAATAACGTATTTTAAAAAATCTGTATTTTCAACTATTTTTCTTAAATTAAACTTAATCGCCCGTCAGAAGAAGAAGAAATGTCATAATGTGCACTCATTGTATCAACTCGTATTATTTATGACCGCAATTAGGTGTTTATTGGCTGCAAAGAAAAATATATAACACGAAACTATTAATTATATGCATACCTTTAGGCAGATAAAGTTTTTAATTGAAATAAAGTGGAATAATACTTTTAAATAAAGTGATTTGTTATTTTAATTTTGATCTGAAATGATTATGAGCATGGTTGAGAGTTATACATATATAGAACTTTGATTGAGGTAACTTTGAAAATGTTTCTTAGAAAAAAGAAGCAGAAAGTTATCTAAGCGGGTTTATGTAAGATATGTCTGAAAGCGCAAGTCACAAACTTCATGAAACAGCGAGCAAATCCCACATATGGAAGACTTTACTAAGTGTACAAAAACTCGCCTTATTGGTCACTCACAACTTCTGTTAAAAAGAAAAATGCACTAATTTCCAAAAGGGGATGCTGCGATGCTGCGGAAAGCGAAGGTGTACATCGATCGGCGTCGTATCGACAAAAGGTGCGCGAGATCCTTTCTCGTTCTTTTTTGTTCTAATTGGTATGCTGGATGGTGTCATGGTGTTTTGGTGCATGTGCGTGTGTGTTAATGTGTAGTGTTCTCTCGCGTGATGAAGTGAATGCGTGCTTTTGGTTATGTGGTGATTGGTGTGTTTCGGTGTGGTGAAGTAATGGGAATGTCGCTACTCATTTGGCCACTAAGGAATGTTAAAAAAGTTGAAGTCTCCATTTTCTGGCTGTCTAAATATAAATTATTTAAAGAAAATCACAAAATTGACAATAATTTAAGCCAGGAGGCGTTACAACCCACTTTCGTTCGGAAATATTTGAAGTAGTTTCCATGCTATTGTATTTTTAAATTACACCGAATAAACCGAGTATAATTCAGTGATGTGTATCTATACTGATAGTAAAAATAAGTTTACTTTATAACTTTCATCAGTGTTTATTTAATTACTCGTTATTTAATGGAGTTAAACTTAGCCTCGTATGGTAAGTTAAAAATTTTTGAGTAATTTTTAAAATAACTAACAGGTGATGCATTATTATTTAGTCTTTCATTATGAAAAGTTTACGCCTGAAAAACGTTTACAAACATTTCAACTTTATTACGAAAGCGCTTAGCTTAACTTAACATAATAGGCCTACATAATGAACTATTCGCAAAACCAACTTGAGACCCAGCATTCATTACTGGATAATATTCGACTGAACAGACCACGTTCAGTACGGAGTGAAGAAAATATAACAGCCGTAGCTGAGAGTGTATATTAGGGTAGGTCGATTCCGGACCTTTTTCGATTCGGTATTTCTAATAGTGCGGAAAAGTTGCCTTAGTACTTCCTGATTCCAATGCAACTTTTTGTTTTGAGATCGGATTGCATCTTCAACCCGAACCTCGGCCTTGAAATTTCGGAAATTCGCCTAAAATCGTGAAATTGTCTACCTAGCACCTGAAATACGCATCTCATGGCAAAATGTATAAAACAAGAGTTATTTGTCACGTCATTTGCTACCGAAAATGGTATATGTGATCATGGCCGTAGGACGAACCGTTCCCGAGATACGAGCGAAAAGGCGACGCGCCACAGCGCAAGGTCAAAATTGTTGCAGCTCTCACCTAACCTGTATTCGTCACCCAGAACCCACCGCGTGGAGGTAGCTGCTCTTCGGGTTCCTCCCAAGCCCAACCCAACCAACCAACCATATGTCAGGCTTGTTTTAGTCTGAATCTGTGTCAAATTTATTGATAAAATCAGATTTTGTACTAAACTTTGGCACTTGTTGCCTAGATTTCAGTGTAGAGCGTATAAAAAGATCACGAGATTGGGGGCCAATAACTTTAGAAGATGCCTCTGTCACCAGTTTGACGATTCTCTCGACTGCCACGGTGTGAGAGGGGAATTCACTAAATTTCCATACCTCTGCAGTGTCTCCCGACAGCCCTTTTATGAGTTCTTCGTTAGAAACTGAACAAAGAACTGGTGGAACAGTCAAGGTAATAGTCTTCCAGTTAATCATATCGTAATAAGTATTAGCTTTGAAATTCAGCTTTGGCACTTTATTACATCTAACTCTTCCATTTATGGTGTCAGACTCTGCTTCTCTGGCTGCCAGAAGACGGTCAAGGGCCAACTTTCAGACTTCTATCCGTTCGTCAGTCATCATACTAAGAAGAATGTTTTCTGGAAGAGCAAAGAAAGCATTCTGTTGAATGGATGAATCGACAACCTTGCCCAGTTTAGCGGGTAAGTATCTCGACCTTTGAATCGCAGCATAGAGATGACGCGAGCCATCTTTGATTGAACTGTTGAATCTTATTGGGAACCACAAAGGTGAGTAAACTGTAAATATGTACTTGACCAAAATCTTTATTTCCTTTGTTGGTTTGTCAGTAGAAATGTATAATCTCAGAATTCTAATTGCGCAGGTGAGCCAGCGAGATTTGCACATGTTACCTGGATGCATCGACGCTAAATCTGAGAAACATTGACCGGAAATAACAGCTTCTGATATTTTATAGAGATAAGCTTTGTCTGTGCCAAGTTGGATCGGATTAATAACCTCAGAAGGTAATTGGCAGGATGGAAAACTTTCAAATTTGACAACAAGCAACTTTCTCACAATAAGGGAGCAGTTTACCTATGTCGCCAGAGAATGTATTTGGACTCTTAGAGACACCATCTATGTTTTCGAAAAGAGCACGGAATGGAAGTTCGTTGAAATGTAGAAGACAAACAACCCACTGTAATGGCCTACCTATTCTTTCTTCTAGTTTTCCGAATGATTCCACCTTTCCAACCTGTGTTCGTGTTGGTGCCATCAGCACCGACAACTTCTAGATGTTCCACATCAACTGAATTGTCTTGTAAATGTTGCCATATAGCTTCCGTCTCATCCTCAGCTGACCCGAAGGAGAAGTGACGTGGCCAAAGTAATGACAACCAGGGTTCGCTATAAGAGAAATATGTTCCTCTTTGACAGTGTCGCGGTAGTACTTTTCACCTTCGCTGACTTGTGTAAGTGTATTGTCTTTGCGGCCGTCAAAATACAGCCCATATACGGAGTCAATACTTTCGGTGTTCTGGAGCTTAACACCAACACTTTTTTTTGCCCGACTAATCTTGCATTTGTCAGTGACAAAGCTAGCCTGATCCTCTGTTATCAAACCTGCTTTTTTTGGCATCCAGAAAAGCCGATGAAAACAATCAAGGCCGCTGCTCTATCACTTACTCCAAATCTTTGGGCAGCTAAAGCAGTGTGTTGTAATACTAGTGTGTTTTGTTTGGTTTTAGAGGATGGAAGAGAAAATTCATCATCACCATAATTTTTTCGAAGAATCAATGTGCGACGCGCCTACATTGTTGTCGTCTGTATGGGAGTCTGGCTGACCTGAATGGTCACGTGTTCTAGCTGATACTTTTCTGGTAAGTGTTGATGTTGAATGACGTTTTGAAAGCTTTTCTTTACGTTAATTTTTCTTTGTAATCTTTTTTGTTTCAGGTAGATCAACACTTCCAATGCGACCAATTCTTGTGGTTCTCTGGTCCAAGAGAAATGGTTGTTCATTGATAGGAACTTTCCTTTCCCTTGGACAAGTGCAAGAAGAAAAATAAATGCATTTACAAGCAGCGATGTCAAATAATTTTCCGGCATAAGAGACAAAGTCGTCTCTTTTAGAGCTCAAACCTATTAGGTTCCTTAAAAACATTTTTTTAACAGTCAGAAATTTGTTATGGTATGTGGTGAGCATTTGTACTACTCTGGTGTGTGAAACTATCGGAATAGATGACTTTTTGAAAGTATTTTCAACCTTTTTTGCAACTATTTCTGTAACCTCTTTACTCCTAGGTTCATAGTTGTCGCCTCGGAGTCGCCCTATACGAAATCTTTCAAACTGATAACACAAAAGAACATCCTGGTAAGTAGGTGACTGGGACTCAGAGGGATTGTACGGATATATGCCAAACACAGGACATTTCTGTCTAAATTTAAATTTAGATACAGACATTTTGAGTTCTGTGTTTTGTTGAGAGAATATAAGTGATAGCACCTGGCGAAATCAACGACAAGAGTGAAGGAACTCGATGAAAAAATATTTATGTGGAGACCAGTCCGAACGTGTCGTATGGCGCAGGGAAATGAATGTGAGTGATAGCACTCGGCAAAATCAACGTCAAGAAGTGTGGCCGCAAGCCGATTTTCACCTTGCGCTGTGGCGCGCCGCCTTTTCGCTCGTATCTCGGGAACGGTTCGTCCTACGGCCATGATCACATATATCATTTCGGTAGCAAATGACGTGACAAATAACTTTTGTTTTATACATTTTGCCATGAGATGCATATTTCAGGTGCTAGGTAGACAATTTCACGATTTTAGGCGAATTTCCGAAATTTCAAGGCCGAGGTTCGGGTTGAAGATGCAATCCGATCTCAAAACAAAAAGTTGCATTGCAATCAGGAAGTACTAAGGCAACTTTTCCGCACTATTAGAAATACCGAATCGAAAAAAGTCCGGAATCGACCCACCCTAATGTATAGAAGACAGTCGAGAGTCGATTCGCCGCTATTCACAGCAACTCGGACTGTTGTATGGAACGACTTGGTACAATTTACGTCGAGATCGTACATTGCAAGCGCATGCGAACAGAACTGAAGCCGTATGACCTTCCCCAACGACATCGCTTCGCTCTAAAGGCTCCTGAAAAGTTCCATGAAGATGGGAAGTTTTTGAACCTAATTTTGTTCAGCGATGAGCGAGCGAATGGGCCTCATTTCTGGTTCAATGTCAGGTAGTCATTGGCTGTCATTTTATTTTCATGAACCGGCCAAAATGTATTGTATGAGCTAGGCTGAGCTCTTAAGCTAAGTTCTTATAATTTTTATTATAAGTAAACACAACAAGCTTACCAATATTATATGTAATTTATTTATTTAATTTACATTTTTCTCTTAATTATTGTATCTTTCGCTGCTGCAAATTGTAAGCCAAAAATCATTATCTCCCCAGCCATTTAACCAAGTGAATCTTCCACAACATACACAGAGCAGCTTAAAACTTGCTCACAAACGCAGTGCCTATGCTCAACACTCAATTGTTTGCTAGCTGTTGTTTATTGTTGCTTATAGCGCCCTTTGTCTGCTGTCATGTTGCAAATTTTAAAATGTACAATATATTACATTGTGTCATTTGTCATTTAAATGTCAAGCGTTCCACTTCGTTTGGCACACACGCGACAAATGCAGAATGTCACAAGTGACAAGAGCAACAGCAAATATGCAAATACCTGCATTATGGTGGTACTTAAGAACTCTGAAAACAAATTGGTTAGTCCAAATAAAAATATGTGGATTTTAGTATCGGTCGGAGGTGGTTAGGGTGTAATCGCAGGAGGTCGAAATTTAAGATTAGATTTTTCAACCAATATCTTTATATATAGTAGCCCCAAAAAATAATAAAATAAAGAAAAATTGGTGTGTAAAAATTTTTATTTTCAATTTACGGAGGGTAAAGGTAATATATAGGTCCCCGTTTAAGCAATTGCTTAAACACACCCTAGTCCTCTCAGCAAATGGTTTTTTGCACAAATATGTATTGTTTATTTTTTACTATTTTCTTATTAACTAACTTTTAGGCTCTGGAAATATCTACTAAAAAGTTCTTCCAAACAGAAGAACAACCCTAACATACAAAGCGCTTCAAATAAGTCTCACCTAGTACTTGACGCAACTCGGTTTGGTCGGTGATATAAAGGCGACGAGTCACAAGTGTAATGGATTTTGATTTGAAGAGCACACGGCTGTAGTGTTCTATGTGTATGTGTTGTAAATCCCTTCACACACACGCACAGCAACTAAAAAATACGTACCGATTTCGCACTCCGTACTTTTGGAATTTAGGGTAACAGAAAACCTCGGTTGCTGAATTAATTGTTTCAGTTTTGTTGTTTACCCTTTGGTTGTTTTTGTTTTGGTGCCGTCTGTTTGTTTTCGTACACGTGCATTCATTTGTTTTTGTTATTCCGCGCATTTCATTGTTGTTAGTTGCCTTTATTATTACAGTTGCCATTGCTTGTGCGTTTGTGCTGTGTATGCGTGTGTATGTGCGTCTGTGTGCTCTTGTTTTCGTTAGCTGCCACATTTGTTTGCATCCGCAGATATATTTTGGCAACAATATCATCTCACATGCCTCTTCTGTTATAAACAAAAAATAGTCTACTTGTTTTATGCCTATTTGCATATTCCTTCATATTTGCTTAGCTTCGTCGTTCATTATCGTACAGATAAGTTTTATATTTGCTTGTCACTTAATTTAAACATCACTTTTGCTTTGTTAGAAGTTGTTGGTCCTCATTTAATGACCAGTAGGAAAAATTTGTCTGTGAAATGTGTGGTTATGTTAGAAGTAATAGTTGCGAAAGAGGGCAAAATCAACCTCGTACCAGATTACAAGGAAGTCAGCTTCAAATTAACGAGCCTAATCTACCAATCAAATATCGAGATATTATACTTTATCTTTTGAATAGTCCATTATCATTACTGTTACTGCCATAATGCAAACAATAATGACTTTGGGAACTTGGGTGGAATTTCGATCAAAAGTGAGTACACCGACTGATTGCTTTTCACAGCGTGACAAAAATAATTTAGCAAAATAATTTAGCGTAATCGGTAATAAATGACCGTCTCTTCCACTTTTATTATTGTATAAATATTAGAATTATGTCGACTTCACAAGTACCTCTTTTTGCAGCCAATTTCGAATAAATTAACTTCATATTTATCAAAAAAGCTCCTTTCAGTACAGAAAAGCAGTATTCGATTAACAATTTCTCAAACTCGCTATAGTTGAATTCTTTAATTAAAAAATTAACTTGCTGAAGCTATAGCAAAGTAAATGAGTTCAATTCGTGCAAGGGAGTATGCGGATACGTCTTAAAAGTGGTATAATCGATATCTTTATTGCGATGGACTTTTGTTCATGTTGGTTTGTCTCATTGATAATATATAATAATTCATTGTTCATTGTTTCAACCACGTTCAGTGTTTTGTGGCAGCTTGTTATTCATTTCTGGCCTCATATTCAATATTTTTAGAAATAACTGAATTTTTACGATTAATGCATTCTGCTAACTTAGATTACATTTGTTACATCGTAAACATCTTACGAAAGTATTTTAACGACCCCGACAGCTTTATTTGTATGTGGGTAGAATTAACTTTAAAATCTCAGCATCGTAATTTCATAATAATTGAACAGAGCTATAAAGACTGTTTTGTAGTGCAGGGCTGCTGTAAGGTGAAGTTAAACACAAGAAGCCAGACATATGGCATTTGCTATACCAAAGATTTAAACTAAACTAAAGGAATTCAAACCAAGTCTAAACAGACTACTCAGTATCTAAATTTGCTTCGGCCAACCGACCCACCCGAATTGCCTCTGCCAAAGCCTCCGAATTGATTGTATTCTACTGTGGAACGATAAAGCAGCGAACCAAAATTAAAAAGTGAGCATTTTTAAATCCATGCTGAAACTGACAAAGTGTAACGTTTTGATGAAAAACTGAATGATTAGGAAAAACACACTTAAGAAACCATTAATTGCAAAACTGCAAAAGCCTTAATAAATGAACCTTTAATGCCATTTAAAACTTTTACTGTAATCTCAGTTGGTTTTCTTTTCGGGGAATTTGAGTGATGTGAGTAACGAACAAAGGCATCAGAAATCTGAGGAATATATTACAACAATAGCAGTTTGAGATCAGAAAACTAGATCTAGGTAAAATTATCCCACTCCCCATAAGAAAATTTTTGTTACCACCATAGAAGGTATTAATATAAGCTCCAGTGAATATTATTTTTAACAAATTTTAGACCTTTATTAAGACTATATTGAATATTTCCCTTCCATCTTTGACAATGATTTTTTTTTGCACAAAATAATATAGATGTATATATTTCTAAAAAAAACTATAAAAGTGTAAAACTAATTTTATGAAAGTTGAAAATATTTCCACTTCCCAAGAAAAACAATTCAAATTAGGAGCAACTCACGGAAAATCTAAAAGTCATCAAAAAATCATATTTTTTCAGCTACCGGCTGGTGCTTTTATTATGCAAATTTCCCGACAGTTTCAACAGAGAATACAAAAAAAGGAAAATAAATAAAAAATAAATGGAAAATATACGAAATATTATTAAACCCATATCCGCAATCGACAAAATTCTGTTGAAAGCACCAGCCAATAAAATTTATCGAAAATATCAGCAAATACCTAAATTGCGTCCTTGCTAAGTTTGGTAATACAATGGTAAGAGCGGTTAGTGGTAGAAAGCATGCAACAGCAATCACTTGAAGTAGTGAAAACACTTTTTTTCTGCCCGAAAATATTCAGATTATTTTGCTGTGTAAAAGTTTGTTATGATTCTTTCGCTTGTCGGGAAATAGCAAAACAAAACAAGTACAAGTAGAATAACAAACGCGAAGTGAAATTCAAAAAGTTGCACAAGAATTCCAGCTAACGAGTTGAGTTAAGTCAAGTCAAGTTAACTAAACTCAAGAATATGTCGGAAGCATAAACAATAACTTGATATAGTTAGGACGTATGTTTCGTTTGTGTGTGTGATACACAATTTTTTAACCAGTAATCAGTTGTTTGCTCGTCATTGCTGCCAATTAGCAAAAAATATGCAAATTATTATAGCAATCTCCATACTGTGGAAAGAAAAGCCTCGCTGTCGAATGCGAGCTGTTGCCACGTTGAAATGCTAGATAAATTTAAATTATTTTTGACTGTTTGCCTCTAAAAAACATTGCCTTACGCCAATTCTGGCTAGTGAAGATGCCAGAAGATTTTTAATCAATTTGATAGCGTTTTTTGAATTTTTACAACCACCATGCAATGGTTTTTTTTTTAAGCCCTAACGTGTGCTTTAACTTCGAGGGAATATGTGGATGTAATGTAGGGACTTAAAAGCAAGATCACATTAACTTATATTGTGTACATTTTCAAAGTTCAAAATTTTTCGGCTAATAAAGTTAAGGGCAGTTTCTTTCCTAAGAACGAAAAGTTCTTATTATTTGGGTCAAGTTTTCGATTACGATTGCTAAAACGAAAATGTGTTGACACGAATGATAGAATGAAAAGATACTTTCCCCGCCTCTTTTGAATAAGCAGCCTAACAGCATATGAATTCTTTCTGCAGACTATATGAATTGTATATATGTAAAATAACTCTGTGGAGGGGCACGTATATCAAGATTTGGCTTAGGCATGGCATTACAAGAGTGGGGGAGTTTGTAAAAATATTCGGACGCTACAGTAG
>NC_064305.1:30170464-30327827 GCF_023373825.1 Bactrocera dorsalis
GCTAGTTAATACCAGTATTCAACGATCAATTTATACACAAGTATATGAGAAACGCTGATAAAGCCAGCTCTGCCTAAAAACAAATAAACAAGAGTATCAAAACAAGACTGTTGAACTCATAATTCTTGAATACAAGACATGCATAGGCCACAAGATAGGCCCGCCATGATAAGCACCTGTTTATAATAAATAATAAGAGTGAGACTTTAGACCTAAGCCACAAAACATGGATATGTTATCAACTTAACGAATAGTATATAAGACATAGAGATTAATACAAAAAAACATGTTCATGTTTAACTATGTAAGTTCAAAAGAATAAAGTTGTCATATTCAGCAAAAGAATATATAGTTTTTGAAACCATTCATAAGTATATGAATTTTTAATCTGGGGGCTCAAACGCTCCTGTACTGGGAAGGAGGAGATCGCACAAACAGTGACATCGGCAATCCTTAAGAATCTTCGAAGCGGGCAGTAAAAAAAAGAAGGACAATCTAAAATCCTCAGCTGAAAATCTTTAGTAAAGAAAGCCAAAATCTTTTAAATCCTTCCTTAACGAAGGACAGACACTCCCCCCCCCCCCCAAAAAATGAGTCAAGGAGCAAAACGGACAATGCCTAACGAGGACATAAATCCTTCAGCTACAGTCCTACCCACTCCTGAAAACTACATAATGTCCTACATTCAGAATCAGTTCTCGAAATTGGACGAATGAAAGAAAGAAGAAAGGACAAGGAGTTTAATATTACGGATTGTTCCAAACTACAAATCCAATTACTAGCGAAACTTCTACTCCAACAATATTACTCAAGAAGCCACGGATGCAATACCAGAATGTAAACAGATGTTATACAAATCGAAGTCATAAAAGGAACTTACCTATTTTCCAAGGAAACAAAGAAGAGTAATAGCGATCTGGAAGCTCACATGTAATGAAAGTCCATGGAACCACTCCAAGTATTCCAGAATACACCTCAATTCTACAAAATCATTACAACCTTCAGAAGAAGAGATCACGGGGCATTCAGATATGTTACTTGAATGCAACAACAAACACCTCTCAACTTCCTACAGTATTCATGGAAGCTTTGGACGCACTATATCACGACCCCAAACGCCACTGTATGAAATTAACAAGAACCACATGAAGAAACTTGGCACAAACAACCAACAGAAGAACTTGGACACTTATTTCCAATACACATTGACATTGCACAGGAAGCTGATTAAAAATACAGTGGACCTTCTAAAAACAGAAATAAATAACAAATATATTGAACAAGAATCTATAACACAATTTATTAAAGGATTAAAAAATAAAAATTTGGCAACAGCCTTAGCATCAAATCAATATCAAAGTTTAATGCAAACCTATACAAGTGCTAAACAAATCGAAATACGATTACAACAAACTAGTGAAAATAAAAATCTAAGACGACCTATCGAAATCCAAAAACAAAATTTAAATACTTTTGGCAAAGACCAACTAATCAACATAGAATAATACCGGAAAAGACAAACCTTTTTAATTTTAATCCACCACAATGGCAAAATAATAATTTAAATCAATGGCAAAATCAATTCCAACCAAGGCAACAAATGAGGAACAATTACAATTATACACAACCTCAAAGAGGATTTAATACATATCAACCACCACAAGAACGCGATGGATGTTGACGAACCTCAAAGAAACAGTGGGTGCAAACGAAATCACTCTAACAGAAACATCATTCCGCAAAAGATACAAAGGATCAACACACAGCAACAACCTGAAACCTCAGCCAGAACAAACCTTCAGACACATGGAAGAAGCTGACGATACATCGAGTACTTTTTTAGGCTAAAGAATGGACTGCCTTGCCTTACACTCAAGGATGGTCCGACACAACAAGAAGTGAATATCATGATCGACTCAGCGCTACAAACAACTACATATCAAAAAAATGCAGAATAGGTAAGAGTATATCAATAGATCCTGTATGGACAAAATCAATGCATGGATATTCCATCATGACTAGTAAAAAAATAATACATCTGTTAAACCATGATTTACCATTTTTTTGAACTAGGAAGATATCAAAGATTTTGATATGATAATAGGATTTTGTGGATTAAAAAAATTAAACGCAGAAATAGATTTCACGTCACTACAATTAAAATATAAAAATAAAAACAAAAATCAAAAAATAAATTACACAAATGATAATAAAGATTATGAAGAGGAGATTAGAGAAATAATTAGGAGAAATAATAAAACAGAAAAGTTACCATTTACCACAGCGATAGAAGCAACCATTAGGACAGAAATAATGAACCTGTTTTGGACGAAACAATACCAATATCCGTACGCAGATAACGATTTTGTCAATTCAGAAATAAAAAAATTATTAAAGAATAATATAATACAACCTAGTAGAAGTCCTTATAACTCACCAGTTTGGACAGTACCAAAAAAGGGTATACGATGAAAATGGAAAACCCAAGAAAAGATTAGTGATAGATTTTCAAAAATTAAATTCAAAAACTATAACAGATAGATATCCTATTCCGGACATAAACATGACAATACAAGCGTTAGGTAAAGCTAAATATTTTTCTACGATAGATTTTTAGAAGCAGGATTTCACCAAATTATGATAAAAAAAGAAGATAGGGAAAAAAACAGCATTTTCCATAAATGGAGCTAAATATGAATTCATACGAATGCCCTTCGGATTAAGAAATGCACCCTCAATATTTCAAAGATGTGTTGATGATATTCTACGAGAATATATAAATAAATTTGCGTTTGTATATATCGACGACGTGTTAATATATTCCTCGACACCTGAAGAACATATTAAAACACATCCAAATAATAGTAAGCGCATTACATAAATCAAATATGAAAATCTCCCGATGAAAAATCACACTTCTTTAAAAATCAAGTCGAATATTTAGGACATATAATAACACAAAATAGGATAACGGTAGATCCTAAGAAAGTAGAAACATTAGACAAGTATCCGATACCTCAAACCCTGAAAGAATTAAGGTCATTTTTAGGTATGGCGGGATATTATAGGAAATTTATACAAGGATATAGCAAAATAACAAAACCACTAACCATACATCTACAAGGAGAAAATGGTATAACAAGTAAAAAAATGTCAGCTAAGAAAGAAATTAAATTAGATAAAGAAGCCATAAAAGCTATACAAATAATTAAAACAAAATTAAAAGAACAAGTTGAACTATTTCAACCAGATTTCTCAAAACCTTTTGATTTAACTACAGATGCGAGTAATTTTGCCATAGGAGGAGTCTTATCACAAGAAAAGAAACCTATATTTTTTATATCAAGAACATTAACAAAAACAGAAGAAAATTATTGTACAACGGAAAAAGAATTATTAGCAATAGTATGGGCTATTGGAAAACTTAGGAATTATATTTACGGTATAGCAGATTTAACTATACACACTGATCACCAGGCTTTGATATTTTCTATTTCGGACAAAAATCCAAATATAAAACTAAAAAGATGGAAACATTTTATACAAGAATCTGGAGCAAAAATAGTATACAAACCAGGAAATCAAAACGTAGTAGCAGATGCATTATCAAGACAAAAATTAACACTTCAACAATAGAATCGATGCACTCGACACGTAGTTCACCAAACGAAAACTATACATACGCAAAACAAACGATAAATTCATTTAAGAATCAAATCATATTAAAGAAAACTGAACGAAATAAAAAGAAACACAAACGACCTTTCCAAAGTATCACAGACACATTATTGAATACCAAAACACTGAATATCTAACAAAAACCTTAAAAGAAATTTTTACACCTAATTTCAATAACGCGATTAAAATCGATGAACAAGAACTATTCTCAATAAAATCACTACTAAGTAAACATTTCTAAACTACAAGCTCTTTATAGCACAAAATCTAGTCGAAGACATAACAGACAAAAACAGGCAATTGGAAATTATAACAAATACACATAACCGAGCGCATAGAAATGAGAAAAATAACGCGATGGAAATTAGACAACAATATTTTTGGCCCGATATGGCGAAACAAATCAAAAACTTTGCACGAAACTGTTCAAATTGTTATGAACAAAAATACGAGCGTAGACCAACAAAACAACTGATAGGGAGAACACCAGCAACAAATCTACCAGGAGAATCTATAAGTATGGATATATTCCACATAGGAAATAGAACATATATAACTAGTATGTGTAGGTACTCAAAATATTTATTAATGAGAGAAATAGCAGATAAAGTCAACACCGTAGACAAACTAGAAGAAATTCTCACACTTACATACCCATATTGTAGAAACCTACAAACCGACAATGAGAGTATATTCACATCGATATCTTGTTTGTCACTATACCGACGACTTCATATAACACATAATCGTACGCCAACAGCTCATTCGACATCAAACGGTTCAGTTGAACGCTTGCATAGCACACTGATAGAAATCGCAGCAACATTAGCTAAACAAAATAACACCGATCCAGTTACGGAAATATTTAACGCAGCATACGAGTATAATAGGACAATACACTCGGTGACCAAACAAAAACCGGTAGAAGTATTTTTTAATAGGAAGAATTATCCAGAAATAAAACAATTGATTGAAAAAAACAAAGACAAAGTTTTAGAATATCATAATAAGAAAAGAACACAAAAAGTTTATGAACCAAAACAAATAATTTACGCACTATCAAAACGACGTACAAAAACTGAACAAAAATATCTAAAATACATAGTTATAGAAAACCGTGAGGACACAGTTTTAGTAGAGAGAGGAGGAAGACAACATGTCTTACATAAAGATAACATTCGTAATACTCCTATTGAATTTAATAATAAACATAAAAGCATACACAGTGAGCAATCTAAAAAATAAAAAATTTATATTCACCGAAACTGACGACGCATACCTATATGAAGATACCGAATTTTTATATCATTTATTTAATTTAACGACAATAATGGAAAGATACAAACAGATAGAATATAGATCAATTGGCAGGACACAACAGGATATTATAAACGAAAATAGAATCTCAAATTTAATTGAACAAACTATTTCACACTCAATACAAAAAAGATCAATAAACATTTTAGGGACTATAATAAAATTTATAACTGGGATTCCAGATCATGACGATCTTATTGAAATAAAAACACATTTAAATGAAATAATAGAAAATAATAATCAACAGAGAGTCATTAACTCACACTTTGAACGGTCAATCTCAAAGGTTGATCCTCAATCAATCTCAACAAGCCTGGTCATATCAGAAACTTTGAATGAATTAGAAACCCTATTCGAAACTATAAATTCTGTAAAGACAGGAAATTACTTGTCTAAGTCTTTAAATTTAAATGATATAAAACAAATAATAAAAAACGAAAAGTTAGATATTCCAGTTTTAAATGTAATGGAATACTCTACAATAAATGTAATTAGAATTAAGGATACATATGTAATCATTTATAAATATCCTTTAATAACGCAAAAATGTAAATTATTTAAAATAACATCATTAAGCTATCTGCATGGCAAATATATATTTAGACAAATATATAGCTCAATGTAATATAAATAATTATTCAAGAGTAAAAGAATGTAAACAATCACTAAATACTTTTATATGTAAAACCAACAAGGATAATGAATGTATTTCGAAATTAGTGCTAAAAGAAAAAGCAAATTGTAAAACCATTGAAGAAACAAATGCAAATATCACAATATTAGATTATGGTAATATAATATTAGATGGAAAATATGAAATTAATAACGAAACTATCTCAGGAGTAAACTTGATCCAGTTCAATGACACCATTAAAATAAATGGACGAAAGTACATAAACATACAGGATACAATAAAACAGATAATCCAACATGAAGGCACCATAACAATTGATGAAGTAATCAACTCCAATGAAGAAACTAAATTTACGAATATCCGGAAGTTACATAAACTACTCATTCCAATCGAAGATCACCCGATCCAAACTTTTTGCTACACAATTACAACATTTGGAATTATAATCCTGATAATTTGGACACTACTCAAATTAATCAAACTACGACAAGTTACTCAAGAAAGAAAGAAACTACACGAACTCCAAAAACTCACAGCCAACTTTACATTATAAAAATGAGGACATTTTGTTTTTTTTTAAGAGGGAGGAGAGTTAATACCAGTATCAACGACATTTATACACAAGTATATGAGAAACGCTGATAAAGCCAGCTCTGCCTAAACAAATAAACAAGAGTATCAAAACAAGACTTTGAACTCATATCTGAATACAAGACATGCATAGGCCACAAGATAAGCCGCATGATAAGCACTTGTTTATAATAAATAATAAGATTAGACTTTAGACCTAAGCCACAAAACATGGATATGTTATCAACTTAACGAATAGTATATAAGACATAGGATAATACAAAAACATGTTCATTTTAACTATGTAATTCAAAAGAATAAAGTTCATATTCAGCAAAAGAATATATAGTTTTTGAAACCATTCATAAGTAAATAGACGTGCGTGCGCATCTTTAATTGTTACACTTCGTATCTTTTGACAGCGACAAAATTGAGGCAAGTATTTATTATATAAAAATCACTATTTATTATTAATATTATTATTATTTTAATATATTATTTTAATATAAATATGAAATCGCTTCGGAACGCTGATGACAAGGATGGATGACATTGAGAAAACCCTCAAAGAAAATGTATGTATATGTACCAATAAATTTATATATGTATTTCTTTATAAATATATATTTGTACATTAGGTTATTGATAAAGGTCTTCTATTGGCTCAAACACACACGCTGCGCAAATGTAAGGTGGTTTTAGCTAAAGTCCATCACTCCATTGGACGATTGGTAGGAGAAATAGAAAATCCCATGCAAATTGAAATAGCGTCAAGACTACCAATCTGCACACTAGACGCCGCGCTGGATTTCGAAGATAAATTAAATTCGAAAGAGTTTGCTGACGAAACGGTAATTTTTTGCTCTTACTATTTTATTATTTAAGTATGTATTATTCTTATACTTTGTTAATTAAAAATTTTATTTGGTAATTTAACTATTAACAAATTTCAATTCCTTAAATTCACAGAAAATTCATCTTCAACAAATAAAAGGAGCAAATGCATCTGTAGATGAGGTGATGCGAAAAATCTTCACCGACAATGTCCTTTTCGAATTTAGTTTTGATGGAAGGAAACAAAAACGGGCGCTTAACAAGCTTAAACTTGTTAATGAAGTTTTATTCGGTAATTTTATTATTATTTTTACAATTATTTTTATTTTTTTTTATTTTTCTTAATTTTTATTTATTTGAATATGTATATAATATGTGTACGGATGCAATGGATGTAATGAATGCAATAAATTAATTTTTTTATAATAATAATAGTTTTTTCATAACAATTTAAAATAAAAAATTCAATAAATTTTTAAAATTGTATTTGTTTTATTTTATATGGAGTAGGATCACAGGATTAGTATACGATACTACTTTACCATCGTACTACTTTACCATCATACTACTTTACCATCAAACTACTATACCATCCTACCATGGGTTAAAAAGAGACAAGCATATGACAAAGTGATGGTAAATTTGTATGCAAAGAAAAAGGATAGACAACTCACACGTATTCAAAGTATGCGATAGAATCTTCCCATGCCTCTGTACAAACTGATGTAAACTATTCGAATTTTTCACGCATACTATCCATAGTTATACGGCAGGTTTATGGCATTATATAACGTATAGTCTTCTTGCTGGGGATATTTTTGTATATGTATGTCTGTGTGTGCTCCAAGTGGTTGTTTAAGACCCATTTATCTGAAGCGATTTTTCTTTGTCCAAATCAGTGTAATAAAAATGGCGAACACCCAAGTAGCCAGGCAACCAAACGACGAAACAACCAAGCTTCCAAGTTAAAGCAATTTACTCGTGGTCGAGGCATTCAGCCAGTTGCATTTCCTGAAATATATCTCCAACGTGCAACAACAACTACTTACAAATATTTTAGAAATTTCCTATATATATATTTTTGGTAGATGTTTTTGCTATTGTAGTTGTCGACTCGCATTACTCTCAGCAGGGGTAATAATTAGCGCGAGTCTGAAATATGTGGACTTATACTGTGGGCTTAATTATTTTTAATATAATTTGTTAAGCGAAATAAGATCGGCTCAGATGGTTCCAAGCAGATAAATATAAATTGAGGTTTGCACCACGACGTAGATTTATCCTTCTCTTTGTCACAACGACTTACATAGGCCTAGTACACTGCGAAAATATATGAAGTTCTTGGAGCCATTGAGGCGGTGTAATTCTTAATCGAATACATGTATCCAATACTCTTTCCTTATTGCAGAGCAGCTCCTTTATGGTATGACAAACAACCGCAATACATAGCTCCGGGCAGCTCGTCAGACAGTTCATTTCCGGCTCTACCTTTGTGACCTTGCTGAGTGCCGAGGTGAACTGAGTTAGGACCTGAAAGGCTATTTAGGCTATCTCAGGATTTTCTAATAAGTCATTTGCACACCATGCGTGCTTTTGTGGCTTTGACTATAGTCAGATCCTCATGACGCTTCCACCGAAGAGTGGAATTCAGAGTGAGACGCAGATATCTGACAACATGAATAACCTCTAACTCTTTGCAGCTTAAGTACTGACACCAAGACCAGCTTTTGAACGGGACGATGGTCTAGGAATAGATGAGACTTAAGGCTTGCAATCTGTGTGTTAATGGTACCAATGCTGTTAACTCCTTACAGAAAAGAACAAAGTGGTAATATCTTCTTATGAATGTATATTAAAGCAATTTAAAGGCAAAATACGAGAGTTGCAACAGTCCTCACTTCTTGAGCGGCTTTAGCTGCTTGAGTGGCTATATCGGTTAACACCATGCGTATATGCAGTAAGTATGTATGTATGTATATATTTTTTCCACTGCCAAGAAGCATTGTTAAGGAATTTAAGCGCAAAATTTGCCACTGTACTTTGCACTCGCTCTTTGCTAGAGTTTGCAGTAAACTCGTTTGTGAGTCTGTGTAAAATTACTCGTATTTTAAGAGTGGTGATTAAAGTGCAAAAGCAAGCTAAGTGCTAATATAATGTTTTTTTTTTTTTAATTGGCATCAATGAATTTGTTAGTGGAGTTTTTTGCTATGAAACATTTAATGAAACTTAAGATAGTTTTTGGGAAGTTCGCAGCTGGTCGTATGTAATGCATATTTTTCTATAAGATTTTACCGATATTTCAGTTTTATTCATCATGCAATATTTTTTTACTAAAACTTTTATCGATTTTTTAAATTATTTTACTTATACATGTTTATTTGAAAAATAAATTGAAATGTATTGGTTTCAAACAATTTCTCAAAACATTTTAACCATCTTTTTCCAATTGACTTTGATAATAATAAGTACCCGTTTTTAAAAATTTCAACCAAATTTTTTATCAATAAAAAAATTATAGATAACTCTTTATCTAAAATATTATTTAACTAATTGTGTCTAAAAACCATTGGTTTTAAAAACTTCGACAACACAATTTTATATATATTGAGTCTAGTTTAGGATTTAAATTAGAATATATTATCGATTTTTTTTATTATTATATCGATAATTTAATATAATAAATACTGAAATAAATGAACTGCGAGATGCACAACAAACGGGAAACGTTCATGAATTGTAAAAGTAAATATCCTACTAAGCGCTTTATTGCAGTTCACGTATCGACCCATTTGATACTTGCTGATCTCATATCGTTCAATGCCAATAACCGCCATATTGCTTTCTTTGGTGACGTATTTGCAAACGTATTTGATCGATTTCACCAAACTGCAATACTCTACATTGATATGAGTTTTGAATGTGAATAAGCGACATCGATACAATGGATATCCAACATTTCCGAAAGAAAAGCGCGTAGATAGTGTTTTGTTCATTTATTTTCGGACATACAAACTGAAGTGGGATTATGGTGTCCGCAAAGCCCATGGACCAAATTGATCTTCACCATTTCGTATAAGTCTGGATCTATCTCTGGATCATGAATTTCCGCAGAAATGATTTCATCAACTTTATATGGTTTAACCACCATCGAAAGAAGAATGTGAGCATACGGCAAACCTTTGCAACCTGTTTTGCAGCTTCTCAACAGAGTACATACAGCATCTAACTGTGCCATATATACATACGTTTCTTCAAGATAAGGTCCATCAAACATCGTAGTTGTTTTTTGAAAAGCCGGGATGTCACATCGTAACGATCGTACTGATTGATCGCGATTCAATAACTCCGTAATCTATGATATGGCCATTTTGAATAGCAAGTGAATATAACAAACAAATCCACCCGTCCATAATTCTGGACGTACAGATATGTCATCGCATCCTGCGAGGCTCGTGCATGTACCTTGGGCTGCCATTGTACGAGTATATGGATTGCAAAAAGAACGCCGACCGATATTAGAGCGACCTCTTTGTGGCATCGTAACAAATGTCAATCTGCAATTGATCACTTTGAATGAAACATTCATAAAGTTTTTACTGAACAATTTTAATAATTTACCTTTTGAATAGCCGAAATAAAGAAAGCAAGCGACCAAAAGTGAACGATTCATATAATTTACAAATAAATCAATTAGAAAGCAAAAGAAAAAACAATTTTGTATGGAAAAGAGTAATTTTTTGTAAATTTCAAATTTTTCGACTTTTCTTCATGAAAATTATAAGGTTTTTTTATTTCTGAACCTTCCTAGATCAACAGTGAACAATCTCTGAAAATTTCATCAAGATTGGTTCAGCCGTTCTAGAGCCTTAGCGTTACTAATATACATACAATACAAAAGAAAACGTTTGTATGTGAAAAAGAGAAGGGCTGTTTTTAAGGGTTTTCCGGGCATTATTCGTCACTGTTAAAACCATCTTTGAATTTCAACGAAGATTTCAAAAAAAAGAAAGACCAATTTGACCAGATCAAGGGATTGTTGAGTTATGCGCTTAGCAACACATTTTTTGATTCATTAATATATTGAAGATGTATTGTTTTTAAAGATTGTTTTTAAAAATGTTTTGCATTTTTCCAAATTCATTTTACTTCTCTCAAAATTTATACACTTGTAATTATATGTGAGGAATTGTTATATACGATGGCTTAGCACTTTATCGATTTTTAAGGATTTTATTTTCGATATTGATCTTAAAATATTTTATCTGTCTTTAATTTCTATTGAAATTTATACATTATTTAGATGTGAAATTTTCTTACACGCGCTGATTAAAATTTTTATTGATTAAAATATTATCGATTTTTTTTAAGTTTTCAATATTTTTCAGTATAAAAAATCTTTAATAGAAATAATTATAATTATCGATATTTTTTCCAAAAAGTGTTATCGATAAGTATTTAGCTATATTGACTATACATGTTTTAACGAATTATTGTCAACATTTTTGTGATTTCCTCGTCGATAATCTCCGCAAGTTTTTTTTTCGTTAATTGTTGTGAGCTCGCATTATCGATGAATTTGTGCTTAAAACTTTTTTCGATGTTTATGTTTATTTACAAATGATTTCAATAAAGTGATCTAGTTAATATAGAAATTAATTGTTTATAATTGATCTTCTTTGTAACTTTCATAATGGCTTTGTATTTTTTATATTATATATAATACTTGTTGCCTATTGATTTAACTTAATTGCTTTCATTTGAAAATTATCGATATATATTTAACATTTGTCATGTCAATTCTCAAATAAGTTAGTTCTCTACTCTCTTCTCTTTTAAAATGCACATGTAGATAAATATAATGCATTCTAATCAATAATCGAAAATATATCCTAATATTTGTACCACACCATCAATTCTCTTTATCAGCGTTTGTGCCAAAAAAGTATATACATATTTGCTCATACGAATTCCCCCTCAGGGGAGATAAAATACTTTTTAGTAGACTATGATTTCTGATATCTCTTGACTTTGGCTTTATTCAATTTACTAAATTCAATTCAAATTCAATTTTCAGGAATTTACACACACAATCATATTTTACATTCACTGATGTTGAATACTAAAAATGAAAACTTCTACGAGCAGTCCTGAGAAGTAAAATTTGATTGAAAATTCATATCAGTTAGCTGGTGGCGTGTAATAATTGAGTGTTAAACTTGTTGTGCCCTATTCTAACCGAGTATTGCCATATGTATTAAAAATTATAAATTTCAAACGTATCCTAAATTTTTGTAACGGTTTTTTTACGTCTCTTAAATAATATTTTTTTTTGTTTAAAGTTAATTTTTTTCATTCTAACTAATATCTATAAGGACGGCTCGCCAGGATCATGCAAGTGCAAGTGAGCGAAAGTAAAACACGCAAGCTTTCGACCTACGCGGTCTTGAAAAGATTGTGGGATGGCTGTTGGCGTAGTCAAGTTCACTGGCATCACATGCGAACTTAATGGGCATTAGTAACAATGACATTTGTCATGCCTTATCTAGAACTCGGCTTAGACTTCTAGGAGCTTCATAGTTCTAGCTAGTGTATTATAATTAGATTTCAAACCTGTAGTAAACTTCACCAAAAGCGTTCTTCCTGATTGACGTAAACTTCAGCTTGTATTAATAATGAGCCTCCATCTGGCATAACGAAGGAGCTATAGGTCTATGTTTGTCGAGAAAGCCAGCCAGTGTTAACTAACCTAATCTAATATTTATATATTTAAGTTGTATATTTTGTATGCATACTTTTACTTTACTATATTATTATGTATTTATTTGTATAGCCGTACATAAAGTACGGTCGGCTTGAAAGCTTAAAGCACATAGTAGCAAGAAATTTCTGATGGATAATTGATTGAAATGGAGTAAAATTAGATTTTGTATATATTTTTGTTGTTATTTTGTTTTTAAATTGGCGTTTGTCTGCTGTTGTTATTTTCCATTTCAGCTACCACAAATACTACACTTTTATCGCATTAAACTATACATACTGTATGTATACTGTTCACTAGGGTGGGTCGATTCCAGACTTCTTTCGATTCGGGATTTCTAATAGTGCGGAAAAGTTGCCTTAGTACATCCTGATTCCAATGCAACTTTTTGTTTTGAGATCGGATTGCATCTTCAACCCCAACTCCGGCCTTGAAATTTCGGAAATTCACCTAAAATCGTGAAATTGTCTACCTAGCGCCTGAAAACGCATCTCATGGCAAAATGTATAAAACAAAAGTTATTTGTCACGTCATTTGATACCGAAATAGTATGAGTGATCATGGCCGTAGGACGAACCGTTTCTGAGAAACGAGCGAAAATGCGGCGCGCCACAGCGCAAGGTGAAAATCGGCTTGCGGCCACACTTCTTGACGTTGATTTCGCCGAGTGCTATCACTCACATTCATTCACCTACGCCAAAGGACATGTTCGGACTGGTCTCCACATAAATATTTTTTCATCGAGTTCCTTCACTCTTGTCGTTGATTTCGCCGAGAACTCAAAATGTCTGTATCTAAATTAAAATTTAGACAGAAATGTCCTGTGTTTGGGATATATCCGTACAATCTCTCTGACAAATGCAAGATTAGTAGGGCAAAAAAGAAGTGTTGGAGTTAAGCTCCCAAACACCGAAAGTATTGACTTTGTATATGGGCTGTATTTTGACGGCCGCAAAAACAATACACTTACACAAGTCAGCGAAGGTGAAAAGTACTACCGCGACACTGTCAAAGAGGAACATATTTCTCTTATAGAGGAACCTGGTTGTCATTACTTTGGCCACGTCACCTCTCCTTCCGGGTCAGCTGAGGATGAGACGCAAGCTATATGGCAACATTTACAAAACAATTCAGTTGATGTGGAACATCTAGAAGTTGTCGGTGCTGATGGCACCAAAACGAACACAGGTTGGAAAGGTGGAATCATTCGGAAACTAGAAGAAAGAATAGGTAGGCCTTTACGCCCTATACGAAATCTTTTAAACTGATAACACAAAAGAACATCCTGGTAAGTAGGTAGCTGGGACTCAGAGAGATTGTACAGATATATGCCAAACACAGGACATTTCTGTCTAAATTTAAATTTAGATACAGACATTTTGAGTGCTGTGTTCTGTTGAGAGAATATAAGTGATAGAACTCGGCGAAATCACCGACAAGAGTGAAGAAACTCGATGAAAAAATATTTGTGTGGAGACCTATCCGGACGTGTCCTTTGGCGTAGGTGAATGAATGTGAGTGATAGCACTCGGCGAAATCAACGTCAAGAAGTGTGGGCGCAAGCCGATTTTCACCTTGCGCTGTGGCGCGCTGCATTTTCGTTCGTATCTCGGTAACGGTTCGTCCTACGGCCATGATCACATATACCATTTCGGTACCAAATGACGTGACAAATAACTTTTGTTTTATACATTTTGCCATGAGATGCGTATTTCAGGCGCTAGGTAGACAATTTCACGATTTTAGGCGAATTTCCGAAATTTCAAGGCTGGAGTTGTGGTTGAAGATGCAATCCGATCTCAAAACAAAAAGATGCATTGGAATCAGTAAGTACTAAGGCAACTTTTCCGCACTATTAGAAATCCCGAATCGAAAAAAGTCCGAAATCGACCCACCCTACTGTTCACCACTTTAAATTTCACTCACATTTCCATATCAATTTCCAGTTTTTAATTTAATTTTAACTCCGTATACTTCCATTTTAGCACAGCACCAATAAACAGTGTTGCATTTTCTACCATTTGCCAAGTAGAAAATAAATTTAGAGAACTCTGTTGCAGGTTGCAGATTGGCATTCACCTTTCGGGCCTTTAACAACAGGCAGGGGCTGCAGGCTGTATGGAAATTTAAATTTTCCATTAACAAGTTATATTGCCAGTTTTGTTGTTATCTCCTCCTTTTACTACCCATAATGTTAGTTACAACAATCCAAATGTGCGCTTTAGTAGCAATCAGCTGTGTAAGGCAATCAACCGATGAGTTAGTTGGTTCGGCAATGGGGCGGTGCAACGATTTGGTGTCTGCAGCTCGTCCAGCAGTGGTTCCCAGCCATCATCTACAAAGACAGTGTTGGCGTGGCGAATGAGCGTAAGTTAGTATTTCCTCTTTTGTAAATACAATGTTTAACATTTTTTGTAATCTGCTGTAATGTGTACTTGTAATATTTTTTTTCGATGCAATTGGTGTAGACTTCAAGCCCGAAATGTAAAACTAGTATTGGATGTGTATTTGTGTATGTATGTACTGAAATATGTTAGCATAAGAATAAACAATTTTAAGTCAATTTATTCATCTACAATTTTTGGGATTTTTAAGTAAGAAAAATCCGAAACTCGAAATTTTTCGGATTTTTTATATATTTAATCAATTAATTTAACTCGAAATTTTAGGATTTTAAATTTAAAGAAATCGGGATCCTGAAAACTCTCAGAATTTATATATTAAAGTCAATTTATTTAACTTAATTTTCGAGATTTTATTAAAAAAGAAATCGGGATCTCCAATAGGTACAGCATTTATTTAAGTCGAAAATTTGCGATTTAAATAAACTACATCGGTATCCCCAAAATTTTCGGAGTTTTATAATTGCTTTGAAACTGCTGTTAAACGCAAAAATCTTTAAAAAAATGAAAATATTACTTACGTAGGTTTTAAATGATAATAATAATTTATTAGTGATATTGTTATAAATAGTAATTGATGTAGACTGTTTTCGTGATTTTCCAAGCATTACGAATTCAATATTTCTACAGTTTTACGTATATCAAATATTTTAAATTAGCGCAAAATACTTTAATATCGCTAATCCCGAAATTGCAGGATGAACGACTTTTTTAGCACCCTTTTTATGGTACAAAATACTGATAGTATTTACAGTGTGCTGTAGCAAGCGTCCCTCCCTTTTTTCAGTGCTGTTATTAATTGCTTTGTTTTTTTTTCTTCGCTGTTATCATGTATGTTGGTGTGTTTTTTTTGTTTTTGTCATGTTGTTTATCATATGTTTCACCGTTGTGCCAGTAAAAAAGTATTAGTTTAATTAAATGAAAATCGAGTTTTTAACCAGAGGGATGTTGAATATACATTTGTATAAATAAACATCAACTTGGCTAAACATTTTGATATTCACTCGCAATATTGAAAAGGCATCTGCTGAACATTTTCATTGAAATTTGAAATTACATACATTACGTAAATATGTACATTAGAGTGGGTCAATTTTTTTCTTGACAAAGCGGTTATCAAAATCGTAAACTACGATGAATTCTAAGAAAATTTGCCCAAGAAACCATGGGTCTAAAATGAAAATCGAGCCTCCGGTTTTTAGCGAGAAAATTTCGTATATTGTATTTTGTAAAAAAAAAAATCCAATTCCTATTCCACTGTTGATTGTTTGCTTGTTTTGTAGCTATCGAAGCTAATTTGCTCAAATTTGGTATGTGATGTTGTATTTAAGCAGAAAATTCGACAGTACAGAAATTTTTTTTAGGGGGCGTGGCACTGCCCACTTATGAGTTCATATGTATATCTCTGGAACCACCCCACCGATTTCGTTCAAATTTGGTATACATATTACACAATGCCTACTTAAGAGATATCTGGAAAATGATCGAAATCGGATAATAACCACGCCCACCTACCATATAACGGTAATTTTTGAAAACACTAAAGATAGGAAATTTTAATAACTGTTGAAGGGAAACATCTTGAGTTTGGTATGGCAGTTCACTCTTATGTAAATATATTTGTTCAACGCAATATTTACCACAAAATCTGCGCGAAATTGTAAATAATGTTGTTCAAAATAACTCATATTTTGCACATTCAGAAAATGTTCTACTAACAATGCTTTTTGATGCCAGAAAGGAAGTGCGCCAGAGGGCTTTAAAAAAAATTTTGTACTATCGTGAAAAACTTTACGACCCAACAAAATTAAGAGCTTACAAAAAACCAACTATAAATTTTGACTGCACTGATTATGTTGAGATGATAAACTTAGATAACAATAGCATTTTGTCGGAGCCGCCCTTCACTGCAAACATACCCTATGACCATTTGCTCGAATACATAGAATTTGACAATCCTCCACTTCCGGATCCACAAATTCCTCCACATATTCAAGGAACCGAGCACTTTGTGCAACTGCTGACTAGCGTTTCACGTCGAACTATAGAAAAAAATCGCGATGGTGTTATGGCAGTCACGGTTGCAAGTCGAAACGCAACATCTAGGATGGACAGCAAACAAGACCTTAAAACTAATTAATTCTGAACTTTAGAAGTATATTATATTTTGTTTGGCCCTTAACAGTTAAGTTTTTGCTTTATATATAGATATAAAATGACATTGTTAACTGCAATACGATTTCGCGGAAGATGAAAGCTATTAAAGTTTGAATTTTATTTATTATTATTTTAATTTTTATGGGTGGATAGGTAACATATACACACACCGACCACAGCGGCCAACGACCATACCACGCTGAATACATCGGTTCTCGTCCGATCACCGAAGCTTTTTAAAACCCGATCTAAATACTATTATTTTATAAATATCTAATTTATTTTTAAGGGTCACAACGTTTTATTTCTTAAAATTACAAAACCCATGAGCTTTTACATTTCTTGTGTATTGATGATTTAATGGCCAATTTCATAAAAAACTTTTTTAACATTAAGCTAAACATCAAAATTAGACCGTTATCTATACAGCTTCTAAAGCTCTTGGAATTTCCTTTCGAACAAATCCAGACATAACCACTACTGTTAGTTTTCTTAAAAGATTCAATAACATTTTTGAATGTTTTAAATTTGTGTAGAGCACTTTCTCAAAATTGCAAGCATATAGATATCTTAAGATCAACTTGATATGCATCACAAAAAGAACGCTGCTGAGAAGGTGTAGCAGCACCTGTACGGTCACAGCTTGATGTTTTCGGCTCCAGTAGTTGTTACTATTTTCCATTTCATTTATTGAAAAAAAAAAAACAAAATGAAAAGTTTCTCGTTAAAAACCGGAGGCTCCGTTTTGATTTTAGAGCCATGGTTTCTTGGGCAAATTTTCTTAGAATTCATCGTAGTTTACGATTTTGATAACCGCTTGGTGCATTTTTTTTGCTCCATACAAATTGACCCACTCTAATGTACATACTGTGGACATTTACGCGGAGAAGTACAATGGTGTTTTAAGCATGAAATACTATAGATTTTAAATGTTTCCTTATTGCTCTTAATGTGGAGAGTATTCTGCACGAAGTTAGACCGCACTAATTTACGACAGACTTGAAAGTTCTTCCGCTCACAAGATATGGGTGACTTTTCAAGTTTTTGAACTCCAAATTAAGCTTATACATATACTATATTGTGGATATTTACAACATAGGAGCTTGGATTTACGGAAGTGATTTAAGGTCTGTTTTAGTTAATCTTCTCATTTCGCTTCAGTCTTGTTTTATTAGTTGAAATTTCACAAGGCAAGAGTCTACGAAACTCAGTGCACCACTTACCCAACAAAAGGAAAATTATACTGCTGCACTCTACATCTAAGCTTAGTTTGTTTCGAAGGAATAGTACCTTAATTGTACGAAAAACTTGTTTATTTGACACGATATTTTCACGAAATTTGGCACACATTGTCGAAAAAAAACTAAGTCCTTATATGGAAAAATTTTTCTTAATAACATACATAAAAATGATTTGTTACACAAATAAGCCTTTTAAGCCATTGTAGCGCTAGCAAAAACTGTTTCAAAAGCGCCAATAAGAGGCTTCGAAATCGAAAAAAAAATCATGTTTGTATAAGTGCATAACAAGAGCAACACACAGACATGCCATTAGGTAAATTAAATGACAGCGAAACGTTTACGGAAACCAAACGATATATAAAAATCAGCAATCAATAAATAGGAAGCGGCAAGTAAACGCAGAAAATGTGTACACACAATAGGGGTATTCTCTTGCTCTTGCAAAACCCGGTGCACGGTGCAAGCATTGCAGATTTACAACGGCACAACAACAAACACACGCAGAAAAATATTTGCAAGGGCTGTGAAATATGTCAGACCAAAGCCCATGTATATTAGCGTGCAATGTCACGCAAAAATAAAATTGCAACCCTGTTGTAGTTGCCATTTTACATAAAGACATATTACGTCGTTAAACTGTTGAGAAAGGTAAATTTTAATTAGATTTTATAATTTCTATTTAAATTATAAAGTTTTGTTACAGTTTTTTGTTAAAAATGCATGCAGAAGGTGCGCCAATTCACAATAGCCATGCACAATAGTCATTTACAATAAATTGACTGAATCAGTCGCTCATATATCACTAGATTCTGCAATGGGTGCTCTCGTGCCCTTGTATATTTCGGTGTAGTATTTTTGCAATCTGAAATCTTGCAAGAGCAAGAGAATACCCCTAATTTTTTTCAATAATAATAAAGCAAAAGTCGGAAATAATTAAAAATGCCATATTCAATGCACACACGCGCAAACAAACATGAAGTTTACATGGCGGGCGGCTGTGGCATCCAGCCGCCGCTAGCGCAAATCTGCTTTGCCTGTGCAGCAACTTTATACGCTCGAGGTGTTCATGTCACATTAATGGCCTGCAAACATTTGACGTTGTTGTTTTTGTTGTTGTATTTTAAATGCTGCCACTGCATCAGTGCTGCTGTGCTTTATACCGTAATGTTGGCTGAAATTTATTCAAAGTTGTTTAAGTGTAAATTATAGCCTTGGCAATTCGGCCTCAATAGCGCCAGCTTCAAAGCACAGCAGCGGAGAGCTGAGCAAAGCAGCGTATAGTGAATTCTCCGCTCGGCTATAAAGTGTGTGCATTTTAGGTAGTCTTTAAATATTATGTTGATTTCAGGTAATGCTGAAAAGTGTAACTTCCTACATATATATGGGGTATTCCATACCAAATCGACCACTTTTGAACCCAACCCCTTTAGATTTTGCTGAAACTTATCCATTCTTTTCTACCCTTTGAAAAACATTTTTGAGAATTTTTTAAAAAATTTTTGTCGTTTGTGGCATAAATCGACTATTTTGTGAGAATTTGTGGCGTAGAATTGCTTGAAAATCAAAAACATAGAAAAAATATTTTTCAAATTAGCTTCGTACTACTTTTCAAATATACATACGTGGTCTAGTACGGAGTGGGGATGAATATCAACTGCCGATTTGAGGAAGAAGTCATACTTGCGTTCTTAGAGAGTTGAATGTTGTCTCTTCTATTTCCAGTATTTTTGTGGTGCACTAAAGACAATCCCAACAATGGCAGTCAATGCCATTTTATATGTTACACTTTTAAACATAACTGGTAGGCGCTTAGCGACGAAGTCTGCTATTAGGCTTAGAGAAACTGGGTGTATGGAAAGCCGGGGCAGAGACAAATTGACAATCTTCACTACTTCTATAGCATTCCTTTCAATATAGATTACTGTATCGCAGAATCCTTCCTGGCGGATCTTTTTCAGTTCACACAGTGGCGAAGCATTTGTAGGCGAGGCGTAGCCGTAGGATAAGGTGTGCAGTGATTCTTTACATTGATGATCGAAATTAATAGGGAGAGTAGGTGATGGATTCTCCTGTTGTTAGCTTTCTGTCAACTCTAGTTTCAGATGATCAGACTATTAAACTTGTATAGGTGCCCGGTAATAGCGGAATCATCAGAAATGTACCGCAGATGAGCTTGCTAGAGCGGACATCTTTTCCCCAATATACTCCGATTAGAAGCGAGTCGTTTTACCTACGTCTTCTTGCGCTCTGGTGTTGGAGCTTTAGTCCGCCATCTTAGCAAAGTTAATCTCGCCACAATTGTAAGTGAGGGTCTGACTGTACACAGTTAAATGGGTTTACACGCAGTGCGACTAAATGTTGTGGCGAACGCTCTTTGCCAAAGCTGCATGGAGGAAGGCGAGTTGGAATTTTTTTGTCACTTCCTCCACCATTGCTGGGCTTTTCCCAGACGGAGATTGAAATATCACGGTAGACACTCTTTTGGCGAACATACCAAATTTGCTGTGATTGATATTTACCGCCTTAATAAACTTATTTTAACCTCTTCTTTCGCCGAACTATGATGATCTGGTGAGGAGTTTAACCCGATTATCTAACCTAACCTAACATCGTTTTTTTATATTTACTATAGCCGTATATAGAACTGCATATAACTGTCATACAAATTTATCCTGAGCCGATCTGTTCATATCTAAGCTCTGGCAGAGACTTTCATAAAATCTAACCTAAATATTCTCAGAAATGTAGGGAATTTTTAGTCTTTAGACTTACAAAGTGCGTTGTGGATAAATTCCTAGAAATTAATACGTTACAATTTTAGTTTCTTTTCAACCGTAGCTTCGTCGATATTTCTAAGATTTAGAAATCATATTAAAAATATTATCTTCACGAAATTTACTAAAATGAGTCGTTCATTCAGAACGCCGTACTGGCATTGGATACTGGAAGTATTGAGGTATTTTCGGTGAGTAAATTTTCATATGTATTTGCGAACTAAGCATAGTTCTAGGTGCATAAGCAAGCTGACTGCCTGTGCGTGACCTGGACTAATTCATTACTTTAAATATATACGTCCGTATAGTAAATGTTAATATGTGTGTGTAGTGGCTTATATAAATGTGTGCAAAACTGCATAAGTGGAGCGATGAGGGATGAGCACTCTAAGCGAATTTTAGTAATCCTTAATCGCAGCTTAGCTTGGCGAACCCCAGTAGCTAAATCCATTTTTTCATATGCAAAATTATTCGGGGATCTTTTTGAGTCTTTAAGCTTATACGAAATTCGACCGAAGTAAAAGCCTTATACCAGTAGACGGCCGTTCTCATACCCGTCGAATCCTAGTAACCGGAATTAACTCGGATTTTACCGTTCCTACAGTAGTCGAATCCGGATATATTCTGCCGCCACAACAACAACTACTAGGCTTCAGAGTCTTCGACGAACAACTCAGTACCGAAGCTGACACAATTTTGGATGAATATCCTTTATTAACGAACTGTGACACCTTATAGAGTTAAAGAAATTGTCAATAATTTGAGATTATAATCGCTTTGTTACCGGATGTAATTTGTATTGGCAGCAAAATTTTAGAATATGCGCTGTTAGAAATCGTTCTTTAACTTTTTGCAACAACGGTTTGAGGTTGGGAACCTCTTGCACAGAAATAGTTTGAGGTTATGACTAATTGCAGGGATGATTGGAATTTTATCTAAATATATTGTGCTTAGACTACACTGGACTTTTTCTTAGAGGATTTATGAAGTTGCGGGATGATCCCCCAATAGATAAAGCGTCCAGTAACATTCATCATTAAACTTTTTTGGGTGCCTGGTTATAGCAAAAGTGCTGTCGGCATCGTAGCCTACGAGTTAGCCAGAAGAAATTCTCTTGCTCCCTCTCATTGGTATGGGACCGAGTTGAATCACCATTTGCATTTTGTGTTCTAGAATTGTACTAAAAAATCGCACGTGCTTTTATCAGCCGCTATTCGACAACTCGCTTCTGTATGTGTAGAAGTTCACGAAAGTGAGGAAGGTTCTCTGAGTGCCATTCACTTGGGAGTGGCCAGATACCCTTTTTTACATATGGCTAAAGCTACTCACGACTTTTGTTTTAGACCAACTATCCTCTGGGTAGTCAAAGAACAGCCGTTTGAAGGCGAGCTAATTGAGAAAACGAAGCATCTCTTCTCAGGGTTGTGCGCTGGGTTTGCGTTCTGCCACGCAAAAAACGCCCCCATTGAAAAAAAGCCTCGGATGAGAGACCCCCCTTTTGATGGCGACCGCATTAAGGAAGGAGCATGCATCAGCTTCTTTGTAGAATATAGACAATAGGAATATAAGTGTGCTCTGCTCAATCCACAATAAGCCTCCTCAATGTAATGTCGTAATGGCCACCAAATCTTGGAAAAGACCCATGAAAAGATAATTGACACGCATCACTTCTTCAAAGCAGCTTTTGACAACACAAACAGGATCTGCCTATATGCCGCTCTATCAGGATCGGGAAGGACCTCTCTGAGCCGTTACATACCAAGACAAGGCTACTCCCTCTTGTGTGACTTCTGCAACTTACTTTTGGAGAAAATAATTCGGGCTTCAGAGCTAAATATAGAAGGTACCATCTTTTATAAGAGTGCGCCGTTGCTGGCGTACGCCGATGGTATTGATATCATTGCCTCAACAACCGCGCCACAGAGAAAGAGGAAGACCTCTACTTCGTTGGAAAGATCAAGTGAAGAAGGCTATGGCTTCGCTTGAGATCTCCAATTGGCGCCAAGCTGCGATAAGAAAAACGACTGACGCGCTGTTGTAAACTCGACTATAACCGCGTAAGCGAGGTCTACGCCAATAAAAAAAAAAGGGTGAGGTGGAAACATCCAGCTGCTTTCTCCTCATTTGGCCAGTCTCTCCAAGATTGAGGTTGCAACTTCTCGGCAATTTTACTTTCGGGGTACCGGGAGAGGTAGCAAAAACTGACATTAACTATCTCAACAAATTTGTGATAGGTTCAAAAGACTTTGTCGATTTGTAAGGGTCTTATAAACTATTACATGGGAGTTTTAGGTAACAAAATGAACTGGACATATGATCCTCTTTGTCATCGAGCTCTTAACCTAACATATTCTAAGATAATCTAAGTCAATGATTTGGGGTAATGATAGTACTACTGCCAAAGAGGATATGAATTATGATTTGCCATGACAGCAAACTATGTATACTTCTTGAGTTTTCTATTAATTACATCCTCACAATCTGGTTAACGCTCAGATGATCCCAGATGGAACCACGAAGTTTTGAAGTCAGTCAGTTGTCAATGAGTCAGATTTTGAAAAAAGCTTATTAAAATCTATTTTAAAAGCGACTCTGCTTAAGTACTTCTTTATCAGTTTCTGCGGCAGTTAACCGCAAAGACATAAGTAAGGTGAGTTAGAGCAAGCATTAAGAAAGCGAAGGCAGTTAAAGCGCGGCAACAGCGCATAAAAAAGACACCCAGTGACAGCATGCCGCCTATTTGCTTTGTGCAACATGCCGAAGCAAGCACATTTTCGCATGTGGGCATGTGAAGCCTGAGCTAACCGAACGCTTTTATGTAATATGTATGTGTATGTGCGTGCCACATCATTTGCATTTATTATCAGGATCGGAGGCAATTATTAGATTTGCGAACAGCCACGTTACGCCCCAACGCATCCAAGCACCGTTAACCGACACAAGCGGGCGCCAACGCAGCTGCAACAACATATTGCTGTTGCTTGACTTGGCGGTTGTGCAAGTCTGCTGCATCAGCACGTTGTTGTTGCTACCCCAACTTGCTCTTACCCCACGCTGACAAAATCTATTTGCTCTTGGTAGTGGTGTAAACGTTGAAAGCGTTCGCTTTCCAGCAGCTATGTTATTATTATTGCTGTGTGTTTTTGCTGTTCTCGGCTTCCTTCAGCTGTAGTGTGCCATTTGGCTAGTTTTAAGCCGCAATAATTAGAATTATTCGGGTCACATACTTTGGCCTAAGAAAGACGACCTGATGTTGCATGTTGTCACAGCTGTTGTTGCATGCAACATTCAACGTTGCCAGGCTCAACCGTTTACCTTACATTTACCGGTGTTGTTGCAGTGGATGTCATATTGCAATAATTACTGGAATTTCATGTGACATTGTTTGCCTTCGTGGCAGTTGTTTTTGTATACCGAAATTGCTACGGCAACAGATTTTAATTGTATATTTTTGTTGTGCTGTAATTATCTTATACATAGGTAACGGTCAAGAAGCTTTCTAATAAAGAGAGCATAATATACTTGACAGTTTCCGACCGTTTCACAAGTTCATATCTGTGAATATAGACCTAGCACTCTTTCTTCAACAGCATTTGCAAAAACTAGTTGAAAATTATTTACAATCCGACTATTATAGCATATAGTTTACCATACAAACTGATTAACGTAATCCAGTTCGTGTTTTTTTGACGAGATATATACGCGAAAGTCGGCACAAATATTTGTTAAAAAAAAAAACGAAATCCAAGCAAATTGTTCAGTTCGGATCTCTATAGCAAATAACCGTCTTACAAACTGACCGATCAAACTTGAGATTAAGGTATTTTCGTACTCTTTTATGATATAAGTGGTATGATATAAGTGTACGTGTGGTGGGTATTATAGCATCGATGTTGACGAAATTTATTATTTTCTTTTTAGTATATTTATTTATTAAATTTTACTTGCTATTGATATTTAATAGCTGCTGTCGTTTCGTCTGGTTTTGTAGCTTTCAACTTGATTTTCTGGCGTTGAGATTAAGATGTTAGTGTTCACACATGCTTTGACTAAGTACACACATACACACAACCATTGGACATCTTACCTTAAGGACTTTCCCGCACTCGCTTCTAAGCTCACTATTTATCGCGTCGTCGTCCGTCTTCCAAAAGCAATTTACCGTAATAAGATATTGATTATACAATGCTGCTTGCCACATGCTGCTGCTACCGCTGCAAGTTGTATGACAAAGAAGCCAACGGTAGTATGGATATGGGTAGTCAACGCTGTGCCATGTATGGTGTACGCCTAAAAGCAGAAAAAGTAATTGTGGGCCGCTTGCTATTACGTAGTTGCTGTTTTTATTGTTAGTGTTGTTATAGTTGAATTGTTGTTGTTGTTGTATTTTAATATTTGATGTTTCTGATGGCATATGGTTTCCCCAACATTGTTGTCTTCGTTTCATGTTATTTTAGTTGTTGTTCCCGTTATTGTTATATGTTGTTTGTGTTGTTCCTGGTAGTACATTGTTGTGATTTCCGTTATATTTATACTGTTGCAACAACAATTAATTGCGTAGGTGCCATTGACATATTTGAACTTATGTTGTGCTTCTCCATGAATTTGCTTGCATTGTGCATGAGCTCATATGTATGTGTAAAAAATTTAGATGTGTATATCTAGATAGCATATCCCTTGTACCGCATTCTGTTGAATTTGCCTGCTCATTTGTTTAATTTAGTATAATTAAAAGATAAGCATTGCGCAAATATCCGCTTCAGTGGCACTCGAGTGCATACTAGTACGCACAATACACACCACCACTATCATTTTCACAACCGTTTTGGTTTCCACTGCTTGCTCTATCTTACCCGCTCACTATCTCTTTCCCGTTCTGTTACCAGGTCACTCTCTCTCTTTCTCTCTCTGACTCTTTGTGGGCATACGATCACAAAGCTGCCGTAAAATGCTTCCTTCGACTCGAGTAATTTCTGAATTTACCATTTCAAGCTCGCAGTTGCATTGTAAATTGCATGCTACTAACAGACACACACACAGCTAAACTTGGATGTGGAATATTATATTACCAACTATTTATGGAATATTTATAATATGAAAAATTTCTCAACATTCCAATTTATTTATGTGCTTTAGTTTAATAAGAAAAGCACGTGCAGTCAAGTTTCTAACCTCAAGAGAGGAAATAATATTTTGTAAGGTTAAGCTGAAAGCAAACATATGTTACTATGTGAGGTTTTATGAGTTGGAGGATGTGAAAAGTTAAACTTCACCTATCAATCTGGATTCATCTAAGGCAAACCGGGCTAAGTGCATGTTTTTATTAGCGTTTTATTTAGGCACTGCTCATATTAGTAATCTACACGTGTGTCTCTTTATTGTGTAAGTGAGTTTATGTCACCTCAGCCGTTCTCAGATCGCACCGACTTTTATTAACTAAGGCAAGGTTCTTCTAGTAAAAATTTAGGAATTTGATTTACTAGTCGCATTTTTGGAAAGAATCTTTGTATGTTAAGGGTTCAAAGATATATTTTTTTCTGAAAAGTAGCAATGTTGATTGGCAAAGGTGTCTATTCGGAGTGTATTCTTTATGAATATTATTTTGATATTGACTTTGAAGAATTTTTCGGCCCTTTCTGAAGCTAAACCTTCTACTAGAATAACAACCAGATGGGGGTTAATAAATTAAAAATAATATTTCAATATAAAAAGTAAAAAAAAATTGAATCAACTACCATAATTAGTTCAGATAATAAAAGTTTTTAATTTAAGGTATTTATTTAATAATATAAATTGAAATCATCACTCAACTGCAGCAGCTCAACCGAAAAGTAAGCGAGACAAAGTGAGTTTTTGTTAAGAAACTCAACAAGAAAGCCATTTGTGGCTGACAAATCCAGTTACTGCCTACATTATTCAACAATAATGAAATATGTAAATATAATATATTAGGATGAACCAAAAAGAGCTAATATCGTATAAATGGTTTACATGAACCTACTATACATACTTATATGTATGTTGAAAAAACTACCCTTGCAGCCATAAATTTGTAGCTTAATTTTAAATTTGGAGGTGAATTATTAAAAAACACAATTTTCTTGTAAAGCATAAAATTTCCCATAAAAACTGCCTTAGGGTAATTTTTTCAATTCAAAAATTCGTATATCCGAAAGCTTCGAAACCTGAAAATAATTCATATGGCAGTGTCCACATACGGATAAGGATATTTCTTCTATGGTTCGTTGAAGCCCATTACTAGGTATTGGTTTTTTCGTTAAATATACTATACATTTTGAATAGTTCAGGACACAATAATTTACATCACGGATCCTTGTGGACAATAAAACTCAGGGTAACTTTTTCAATTAAATACACACACACATTTAAAAGCTCTGAAATGTAAAAATAATCAATATTTGCTTTTAAGGGACATTTTCTCCTCTGTATTAACGTTCATCTAAGGCTATAAATAAGTTATAGATTTTTTCATTATGTACATTTTAAACCGTTTGGTTAAATTTTTTTAAATCACTGATTCTTATAAATGTACTTACTATATCTTCTTCTTTTTTTCTGGCGTAGAAACCGTTTACCGTTATAGACTGGTTAACAACAGCCAGTCGTTTCTTCTTTTCGAAAGGTGGCGCCAACTGGAAATTTCAAGCAAAGCCAAGGCCTTATCCACTTGATCTTTTCCACGGAGTGAAGGTCTTCATCTGTTTCCCTGCGGGTATTGCGTCAATTACTTTCAGAGTTGGAATAATTTCGACATTCGGCCTTCATTCGTTCGACATGACTTAGCCAGCGAAGCCACTGTCTTTTAGTCCGCCACACTATTCGCACATCTCACATAGCTCATCGTTCCATCGAATGCGATATTTGCTATGGCCAACGCGCAAAGGACCATAAATTTTCCGCAGAACCTTTCTCTCGAAAACTAGTAACATCAACTCATAAGATGTTGTCATCGTCTATAACACTGCACCATATAGCAGAACGGGAGTAATGAGTGACTTATAAAGTTGTGATTTTGTTCGTCGAGAGAGGACTTTATTCCTCAAGTTATTACTCCTCCAAGATAGACGAAATTATCTACCATTTCGAAGTTATAACTGTCAACAGTGACGTGGGTGCCTAGCCGTGAGTGCGACGACTGTTTGTTTGATGACAGGAAATATTTCGTCTTGCCCTCGTTCACTGCCCGACCCATTTGCTTTGCTTCCTAGTCCAGTTTGGAGAAAGCAGAACTAACGGCGTGGGTGTTGATATCAATACCATCGGCGTACGCAGCCAGCTGTACACTCTTGTAGAAGATGGTACCTTCTCTGTTTAGTTCTGTAGTTGGAATTATTTTCTCCAACAGTAGGTTGAAGGAATCAGAAGTTCTTGGGAGTCGCCTTGGTATCGAACAGCTCGGAGAGGTCCTTCCCATTCTGAAGGAAGTTTTGGTGTTGGTCATAGTCGTTTACACAGCCGTATTAGTTTTACGAGGATACCAAAGCCCCTTTTCGTGCTGTCAAGAGCAGCTTTGAAATCGAAGAAAAGGTGGTGTGTGTCTATTCTCATTTCCCGAGTTTTTTCCACGATTTGGCACATGGTGAATATCTGGTCCCTCTAAAGCCACACTGATTAGCTGCATTCAGTTTTTTGACAGTAGGCTTTCACACAGTATTCTTGATAGAGCCTTATATGCAATGTTGAAGAGACTTATCCCACGATAATTGGCGCAGTGTGGAGTCTCCCTTTTTATGGATTGGGTAGAGCACACTTTAATTCCAATCGTTGGGCATGCTTTCGTCCGACTGTATTCTACAGAGAAGCTGATGCACGCATCTTATCAGTTCTTCGCCGACATGTTTGAATAGCACGGATGTATATACATACTACGGGAGGATGGAGTCATGTGTAGAAGTTCACGCAAGTGAAGAAAGTCTCTGATCTCCATTCACTTGGGAGTGGCCACAAAAGATTCTTTTACATATGGCTCAAACAGCTCACGATTTCCTGTCTTTGACCGAGTATCCTCGGGGTAGCCTAAGAACATCCGTTTGAAGGTGAGCCAAAGTGAGGAACATCCCTCCGCAGGGTTGTGTGCTGGGTTTGGGACCCGCCTCGTAAAAATCGCACCCAATGAAAAGGAACAAAAAACCTCGGATGAGTGACTCCCCCTTTTGATGGCGACCAAGGCGAGTGAATTCAGGATTATGATTTGAGGCCGTCCAAGAAATGCGATGGACGGGACAAGGACTGAGCCGAGTAGATCTTTATGACATTTACTACAGTGGCCATATAAAGGTTCGCAAATTTGTTGTAGGATTCGTGGTGGGAGAGAGACTCCGTCGCCGAGTACTGTCATTCACACCGCTGGAGCCACAATCCGCACCAAAGCGAAGTTCGTAAACATATCGCTGATCTGCGCCAACGCCCCGACGGAAGAGAATGACAATGCAACCAAAGATGCCTTCTATGAGTGCTTGGAATGCATCTATGAGATCTGCACCCGCCACGATATCAATTCCGAAATGCGTGAGTAGGAAGAGCTTGATAAGCTGGCCGACAGGGGTAATGGTCGAAAATTCTACGAAAAGATGCAGCGGCTAACTGAAGGTTTCAAGACCGGAGCGTACTCTCGTAGAACTCCCAAAGGTGATCGATGCCTAGAACATACTTAAATTATGGAGGGAAGGAGAGGAAGACCTCAACTCCGTTGGAAGGACCAGGTGGAGAAGGACCTGTCTACGCTTTGAATATCCAATTGGCGCCGCGTAGCGAAAAGAATTGTCTGCGGCAATTAAGAAAAAGAATATATACATACTCATATTGAACCGTTTAATTAAATTGTTTACATCACGGATTCTTGTGGAGCATTCAATTTCTTAAAAAAATTTCTCAGGGTAATTTTTCTACTTTAGGGATGTTTTTTTTCAATAAAAAATTGCTAGATCTTAATATACTTGACAGCGATATGTTTTTCTATGTATAAAGGTTCATTTATACTCATAAGTTCGACATAAGGTTTTCGGCTCACCAGTCAGTTTGTTTACACGCATATAAAAATTAAAATTAATGCCAATTTTGTAATCACTTACATCGACCATCATTCATTGTTCATTTCCGTTATTAGTAAATATTTGAGGCTCTGCGGCTCTCGCAGGATTCGACAATGCCATAATTTTGATCAGATAGATATTAATTGCAACCCAATTAGGCGCCTTAATGCTCAAATCTATTACAAGTACATATACCTAAATACAGTTATTCATGTATTTGCTTGGATATAGCGCTATAATTGAGCGGTTGTGTCAGTACGCACAGCAATTGAAGTGATGTAAATCTCAAACGGCCAAAGGATACAAGTTTGTTTGCTTTAAACATAACTGGATATATGTATGTTTATTTATCAGCAATCTACAGTCATAACTGCAAATATCTATGAAGATAACTAAATTTGTATTTATGGTAGAAACAACCTCACGCACACTACCCTTCATACGTACTATATATATGCAGTGATTTATTCGCATTCTATACATAAGCGTTCAATGTTTAGTTTCAACAGGATACTCCGTTGTAGATATAGATTTGTCGGTATGCTTGCGGGTGTAAGGGCAAATTTCACACTTGATTAAGCAATTTGTTAAGAATGTGGAAATTTCTTTGAGTTGGGAAAATGTTTAATTGAATTACAAACACACAGACTACACATATTTATAAGGGGCTAAGTTTAAAGCTCAAGGAAGTCGCGTTTATAACTTATATATTTCCTTGCAGTTGGTAAAAAGCATAATACCGAAAAGTTGTTTGTTTAAGTGAATGTTGAAGTAAACATTTTTAAATGTAAATCATTAATAATATCAGATTTTCGGTAATCCCGAAATTCCCGCTTTATTTTCGGGACTTCTCGGGATTATACTGTTTTTGTTATATTGTGATTAGCAAAGAAATCTAGTGTGCAACAAAAAATCTTTAACTTCGGTTGTGCCGAGGTTGTAAGCTCACAAATACAAAAGATTCCTTATGTACACGAACTTGATATTGATCAGTCGGTTTGTGTGACAGCTACGATGTACTATAGTGCTTCGATCTAAACAATATTTTCGTGGATTTCAGCGTTGCCTCAGAAAATAATCCATGCCGAATTTCTAGAAAATATCTCGTGAAAAGTTTTTTGTACAATTTCTTAATTCTAAATGGTTCTAATGAAATAATAGCTTTATGGTGGAGAAAAGGACGGGTCCAAAATTTGAAATCGATTTCAAAAAAATATTGCGTATACATACATACTGACGGACTTAGCTAAATTGACTCAGCTTGTCCTCTGATCATTTATATATGTATTTTATAAGGTCTCCGAAATTTCTTTATATGTGACCTGGTCTACGAAAAGGGAGCTAACGTGCGAAAACTAGTTTTCTGGGAAACAGCTTTTAAAAATAAACAACTCAACTAAAAGTGAAAATTGATTTTTTGGCACCTAAGTGATTTTTTGACACCTAAGCCCCCTTTTCGTAGACCAGGTCACATATATTATATTTCTATATATTTATATATTTCTTCCTACAAACTTGGTGACATATTCTGTTCAAGTTATAAACATATTGATACCGAGTTTACAGATTTCTCCTTGAAAGGAGGTACTCTCTAAAGTCAGACAATGGGAATCATTTGCCGAATACCAATTCATATTCAGTACGACTACGAACACTCGAGACGTATTTACTTGCTTCCTTCTTTATAGATGGCTTGGATTCTTTGTCCGTAATGGCGATGGTAGCGCTGTTGGCTTTCAACCCAGCAGAGTGTTCAAGACGAGTTTAAATAATCATGGTACTTATCTTTCTCTACTCTACCCGAAATCGTATCTCTTAGGCGCTGGTGAGAAAAATAATATACTAAAAATATTAGTGAAAGAGCTTAGCAAAAACGCGAATAAAATTACCTCTGGAAAAATTTTCGTGTGCTGTCTTTTCAGCAAAATTATCACAGCAATTAAATAATAAGAAATATGTTTATATATGTGGATACCCGCATGGAGTTTTGTGTTCCGTGTGGTTTTGAAAAACCTAAATTTCAGATTTCGCCAAAGATAGTGAAAAAAATCCCTTGATCTCTTAGTGGATTACGCACGCTATTTCACGATAAACCTGCAATGTAGTTCCTGCAATTAAAATTCAAAAGGAGTGACATAACAGCTCTAGTAGGAGTGATAATAGTTTACTATATAATTGTTAGACACGCCAAAAGACTAGGAACATCTTTTAATGACAGGAGGTAGAAGAAGAGGAGAATTGCAGCTATCCCGTCGAGTGTTTCTTGACGATCTTTCAGAGGTTGCACAGATAAAACGTTTCCTACTAATAAAGCGCGGGATGGTCCTGAGACATTATATTCTATCTACCTACCTACCTAAATGATGTTGACCGTTTGAAAGGATAGGTTATGTTTCCTCATCATCAATCTCATTTTTTCATTTTTGGCGTTAGTTCATTTTTAAAATATAGCATAATCTATCATTTTTTATGTTTAAGGACTAATTTTGGGTAATAAAGATGTTGAGGTTTAAAAAAAATTGCTGAAATTTCGTAAACAAAATTAGTAACGCGGGAAGTAGCTACCAGCTAAAGAGACATTTCGTTTCTTTAAATTATGCACAAATATGCAGTTATCTGTGTGTTGCTGCATGTTGCGTGTTATTTTGCGGATGCCAAAGTAAATTTACACTTTTTTATATTCATGCAAATATGTGTGTATGCGAATTTGTTCCACATACTGAAATATTAACACATCGCTTGCCACACAAAGCAGCCACAAGTTCATTAATGCTTGTGGTTGCTGCGGTCCAAGGACATACTGACTAAAACTAATGATATGTGTCATGTATGTGTTTGTATATACATAAATACATACGTGTTCACATACATATATAAATACTAGCATGTAACACAAATTCATTCCACACAAACTGGCAAGGAGTATCCTTGTATATGCGTATATTTTTATTGGCATTTTTTCCGTGTGCTGCTTAAGAGAGTGTGGTAAAAGTGGATAAAAACGGCGAAGGAGCATTTTGAAAAATCCGCAAGCACTCGAAAGTGTTCCAAAGTAAAGAGGAACTTAAGCTTTTTTAGGATTAAGGCAAGGAGCTGAAAAAATACAACTTTAAATTGAAGCTGGAAATAAATAAGATTCAGTGCGAATATAGCATTTTTATTTGGCGTTTGTTTGGAAATTTATACCAATTTTCGTACAAGTCCTCCAAATTTTATTAAATGTGTACTACTTTATTTGAAAAATATAATACATATATACATTATTTTGGCTTCTCAATGTAGATTAAAAAATATATCTCAAAAGGCTTTGGACTTGAAAAATGTCTTAGTTTTTAAACTTGCCACCTAACCTAAAAAAATACACATGTGACTATATTCAAGAATTCTAAGTGGGAATATCCGGGAAGGAAGGCTTGAATATGTTCAAAATGTATCTACGTTATAGCAGACCGTTTACTTAATATTAAAAATTTGAATATATATAGATAGGTATTTTTTATCGGGTTGTAGAAAGCACGTAAAAATATCGGTTTCCCAATATGCTGGCACTACTCGTACTTAGTCTCATCCTCCTCTATATCTCTATTAAACCGAAGCTGTTTAGCATAGCACAAGGATTCAAGATTATATTCATCGGAAGCAGACCTTTTAATTAAAAATCCTGAACTGGAATAAGCAATACTTGTTATTGGGGTATGTCTTGCATATCGGCTGGATTTAGTTGAAAATGTGTGGTATTTTAACACAGACGAATACTTCAGCTAAAGCCTTAAATGCTCCTAGGTTTACATTATCAAGAGTTTGCACAGAATCTCGGTCGTAGCTATTAATCTATTTGAAAATGCTTAGGACCGCTTCCTTATTGGTTTACTTCACTGAAGAACTTTCAAGCTGAAAGTTTTATCATCATCGATATCCCTCCAGGTTTTATGGAAAACTGTACAAAACCTCGGTCGTAGCTATTAATCTATCTTCTACCGAAGGACTTTCAAGGTCAAATCCATGGAAACCCTGTGGTTCCGTTGAAAGATTTTATTTTTACCAAGGTATGTCCATAATTACAACGACTCAAGAAACCAAGATAATATTCGTAGAACTTTTCCTTTGTAGTTCTGAATGGGTCCAAAGTTTTAACTATTTACGATTAGTGAATTTGACAAAGTCATTATTATCGATGGATTGATTATATAAAAATAATTCTGAATAAATGATAAAATTGGTTAAAAAATTGCGAAGAATTTTATTTTTTCAAGATTCCTTTTCCTAAACAGTTTCAAGATGAGCTCAGAGCTCAGTGCCTTGTACAATATGTTTTTGCAGCAATCGCAATGAGTCCTCGCTACCTATAAGCCCCAAACGAGTCGCATTATTCACTTGTGTGTACACATTTTATCTCTTTCCGCAAATGGCAAGTACTCGTATATGTTAATGTGACAGCCATTCATACTACTTCACCATTTTTACACTACAAGTTTTGCCAACTTTAATTGCAGCTTTTGCTTTAACAATATTTTTTTTCAATTAACGCCTGCAGACACTACAAGTATAAAAAAACAATATATGTAGATACGAGGGAGGTTTGTTGCAATAGGTTGTCTTATTGAATAGAACAATATTTTCAGATAATAGTATTCCTAGATTGAATTTGAGGCGACAGAAGTCGCTTTCATAATAATCCCAAGGTGTTTCCACGAACCTTTACTCTTGTACTCGTATTTAGTGTATAACGAAAAATTTTCCTAATAAAAGGTACTCTTTTAGTTTTTATCCCTATTGAAGACCTAACATTTTGGACAAGCTCTACATGTCAAATTTAAAAGCGATAATTCTCAATTGACGGGCTATAATATAAGTTCAGATATTTTTTCGCCCAGTTCCTATACTTTCTGTTCGAAGCTTCTTCACTTGTTACACATGTAAAATCCAATGTGTCTCGTAGTTGTGGTTATTAACTTTTGGAACCGATTTTCGGCCGTGAAGTTGGTTTTAGATTCTCCAAGTAGTTCTGGCGAACTTCGGCTAAAGAAATAGTCTATAATCGAGTAAATATTCTGTTATTTTAAGTTTTACAGATCTAAATACTACTACAGAACAACTGATCTTGGTAGCAAGCTTCTTTATTGGTTTTATAGTCTTCAACTAATTCGAATTGATCTCAACTAAAGAGATAGTATAAAATCGAATAAAGCTTCCATTTTTCTCAGGTATATAGACCCAACTAATCTAGGAAACGTAATTTCTTTATCACTTATGCCTCCAACTCATATTTTTTAAATTTTCAATCTTACTCTTTGGATCTGACGAGCTTCGGTTAAAACGACAGTATATATTGAATAAAACTTAAATTTTTCTTGGATTTGCAGACCAGACTGCTTTTTGAAGCCTTACCTCAGCATCACTTATGTCTCACACACAGCTTATTAAATTTATTCCTACTCTTTGTGTCTGGTGTTTCGATGTTGTAGTTAGTTGTTGAGCCTCCAAGTAGTTCTGAAGAATTTAGGATAAAGCAATAATCTATAATCGAATGAATATTCCGTTATCTTTCGTAACAGAGCTAAGTGATCTTGGTAGTTATTGTACTCTCGCAACAAAGTTGCTAAAGAGAGTATTATAGTTTTGTTCACATAACGGTTGTTTGTAAGTCCTAAAACTAAAAGAGTCAGATATAGGGTTATATATACCAAAGTGATCAGGGTGACGAGTAGAGGGGAAATCCGGATGTCTGTCTGTCTGTCTTGAGACATCATGATGAAACTTGGTACACGTATTTATTGGCTCCATAAGAAGGCTAAGTTCGAAGATGGGCAAAATGTCATAACTAAGCCATAAATGAAGATATTAAAGTGAAATTTAGCACAAAGGATCGAAATAGGGAGGGCATATTTGGACGTAATTTTTTTGGAAAAGTGGGCGTGGCCCCGCCCCCTACTAAGTTTTTTGTACATATCTCGGAAACTACTATAGCTATGGCAACCAAACTCTACAGAGTCGTTTCCTTCAGGCATTTCCATATACAGTTCAAAAATGGAAGAAATCGGATAATAACCACGCCCACCGCCCATACAAAGGTTATGTTGAAAATCCCTAAAAGTGCGTTAACCGACTAACAAAAAACGTCAGAAACACAAAATTTTACAGAAGAAATGGCAGAAGGAAGCTGCACCCAGGCTTTTTTTTTTAAATTGAAAATAGGCGGGGCATCGCCCACTTATGGACCAAAAACAATATCTCAGGAACTACTCCACCGATTTCAATGAAATTCGGTGTATAATATTTTCTTAGCACCCTGATGACATGTACGAAATATGGGTGAAATCGGTTCACAACTACGCCTTCTTTCAATATATTATTAACGCTATTTTGAATTCCATCTGATGTCTTCTCTGTATAATATATATGTACATTAGGAACCAATGATGATAGCGGAATAAAACTTTACACAAATACGGTGTTTGAGCTGAGGTATCCCTTGTGGAAAAATTGTCGGGATCGGACTATAACTTCACAACTTCAAGGTCCCTGATATCGAACACGAAGAACTCAGTGCCTAACCTAACCTAATCTAACCTAACTTTTCACCGAAAATATCGGTAAATCTCTCAGAATTTAATTCTAATTAATTTTACAGCAAAATAAGAAAATATGTAAATGGCGGATAATGAAATCTCGATTATCACTTTATCATGCGAGAGTTTAAAATGTTCGGTGACACCCGAACTTAGCCCTTCCTTACTTGTTTTTTAATTGGTTTTAGAGTTTCCAAGTAGTTCGGATAAATCCTCCACTTTTCTTGGAGTTACAGACCCTAATGATCTTGGAAGCATTATCTTTGTATCATTCATGTCCTTAGTAATGCTTTTTTTTTTATCAATTTAATCCCTATACGTAAGCCCAATTATTCCAAAAAGTTTACTGTGACTATATTGTGCAGCAATCTCTTTTAAGCTTGCAGAAAGTTCGATATTTTAATAGTCTCCAACAGTTTTGGGCAAATTTCTTCTGAAGCGCTGTTGAATAAATGGCTATAAATCAAGGCATTCGAGACTAAACAGTCTTCCCTGTGACGATTAGTCTACACTCCTGTAAGGGAATAATATTCTCCTATAGTTTCTAACCTTGTAGTGGGGTCTCGTCCATAGCTGAGGTAAGCTCAGCCGCTCCAGGGTCAGCCTTGGGACCCATGAACCCTTAGCAAATAAAAGATTTGATTTTAATAAACGAATTGTCCACGCCCCCCCTTTCAGTGGACAGCCAGACCAGCGTGATGAAAACGAGCAGGATTGATGAGCCGGCGTTGACGCTTAGTGAAGCTGGCACGGTGATGAAAACGAACGGGATTGATGAGCCGGCGTTGACGCTTAGTGAAGCTGGCACGGTGATGAAAACGAACGGGATTGATGAGCCGGCGTTGACGCTTATTGAAGCTGGCACGGTGATGAAAACGAACGGGATTGATGAGCCAGCGTTAACGCTTAGTGAAGCTGGCACGATGATGAAAACGAACGGGATTGATGAGCCGGCGTTGACGCTTATTGCAGCTGGCACGGTGATGAAAACGAACGGGATTGATGAGCCGGCGTTGACGCTTATTGAAGCTGGCACGGTGATGAAACGAACGGGATTGATGAGCCGGCGTTGACGCTTATTGAAGCTGGCACGGTGATGAAACGAACGGGATTGATGAGCCGGCGTTGACTTCCCGCTGCCTACTGCTGTTCCCGGTGACCGTCCGATTCGGCGAACTGGAGCAAATGAGCGCACTCAGTGCGAAGTGCTTGCTTATATAGCAAGCACAGCGCAGCTTTCGTCGCGGTAGCGAGGTGAGTATGCGTATGGTGCATTAGGACGTATGGTGGAAAGCTCTAGCGGGGTTCAGCATCGTTGTGTGCGTATGGTGCGGGTACATGGTGTACTGTGGGGCGAAGTTGACGTAACTTATTGGAAGGTGGCAAAAGCCACGTTACAGTCCCCCCCTCACTTCGGACAATGATCCTTCGCTGGCGGCAGGTGGGAGGAGATCTCCCACGATGGTTCGGCTGGAGGCTGGCTGGCTGTCTTAGTTGGCGTGAGCCGTGAACGGGGAGCGGGTGTGAAATCTTTATTTAATAGTAGTTTCTTAGCCTATAGTACCAAGGCGTCTTATAAACTAGTATTACAAATTTTTAAATTAACCTATTGTACAAGGTGTCTTATAAACTAGTATTACCAATTTTTAAATTAATTTTAATATCTTTCTTGTCATTTTGATTATCTGGAAAGAGATGAGCAAACGGACGCTTCGATTAGCGTTGGCAACGTCTATTGTTGCATTACATTAGTGCTAAGTGGCTCGGAGCTAGAGTATTCAGTTGGCAGCTGCTTTAAATCTTGCAGATGCACATGCTCGACTGTATTGGTCGACTTGAATTTTCTGACGATATATGGGCCAGAATATTTCGGAGCAAGCTTCTGTGCAAATCTGTTTACTGCGGAAGAGAGCGGATGAGCTCTTTTGAGTACTTTCTCGCCGATGAGTGGCTTCCATGGTCGTCTGCGCAAATCGTAGTATTTCTTCTGGCGTTTTGCTGCAATAAACAAGTTGCGAGAAATTCCTTGCCAAAGCTCGGTGAGTGTCGGCACGATGGTGGCTTCTTCGTCAGGCACATTCCCATCTTTACGGATTTGTTTCGGTGCAGCCGGTGTGTACCCGAAATTTATCTCAGCTGCTGATGTTTTTGTCGAGTCGTGTGGTGATGTATCTATTGCGGAAGCTATTTCGGCTAGTTGGTGGTCCCAGGTTTGATGATCGGCCTTTGCTCGTCGTGCAATCATGGCTTTCACGATTCTGTTTGTGTGCTCGGTTGGATTGATTACTTCCTGCATCACTGGGTTGCGTGGAGAATATCTCTGCTTTAGTGGACGGTCGTGTTTAAGACGAATTATGTGTTCGGTGGCTGTGCTGGGGCCGGTGATCGTCGAGAATACTGCTGCGTTTTCAGTGAGGAGAGTATTCAATTGGTGATTCTCCTGTTCCGTAAGATGTTGCCTTTCGGTTAGCGTAGCAAGGTGATCGGTAGGTGCCTGTGTGCTTAGGCGTGTTGCGGTTAGGGGCTGACCATCGATGGTGATAGTCAGGTCTCGCTTCCTTAAGAAATCCATGCCTAAGATGACATGTTCCGAAAGCGTCGGTAGAGCTGATACAAGTAGGTGCGTAGACTTGTTTCCCAGCTCTATAGTAACAGGATACATTTTCGTGCTAGGTATATACGTCTGGTTAGCTAGCTGAATGCGACTGGTCTGGCGTCTGGCTTTAATTTGGTGTTTATCTAGATGACGTTGAAGTTCTTTGCCGATATATGTGAGCGTGGCTCCGGTGTCCACCAGAGCTTCTATCTGCATGCCTGCGACAGTAATGGGCAAATAATAACGGCCATCTGGTTTCCCTTCTGGGTACGGAATCGTTGCTTTGAGTGCTGTTGTACTGGGTTTGAACGGAAAAGCTCGCACTGTCGTATGTGTAGGACAACTGCAGTCCCGCGACATGATTCCGTCGCGTCCACAGCGAGAGCAAAATATTCGCTGCTGGTTGCGACATTGGTGTCTTCGGTGTCCCGGCTGCTTACATCGCCAACAAACGTTCTCGCTGCAATACTTATTACTTACCGCCGTCAAACAGTGATTGGTGTTTCTCGCTTGCCTGGTCTCCTCGCCTTTCAACAATTCGAATTCTTCCGTTAATTCGAGTAGTTCGTCCACGCTGTTGAAATCGCTCCGACGGACATATAAGCGATATTCCACCCTTAGACCGTCATATATACGCTCGGTGTGATCTTCATCGCGTAGTTTCGGGTGCTGGCGGATGAGCGTTTGGATGGCCAGCACATAATCCTTTGCTTTCTCTCTGGGTAATTGCTTGCGCTGATGGATGGTTTCCTCCAGATATGCGAGGTGACGTTTCGGTAAAAAGAACCGTTGAGCCTCGTAACGAAAGTCGTCCCACGTGTTGATGACATTGCGTTTTATACGAAACCATTGCAGCGCTTTGTCCTGCAAAATTTCCGGCATAGTAGCAAGAAGCTGGTTGTTTGCTATAGAGTAGCATTCGGCGAGTTCCTCGCATCGCTCTAAAAAGTCGTGTAAATTTTCGCGACCGCTGTAGCGTATGTTCCATTGCCGCACGGAGTTTATAACCTCCAAATCCGGCACTCTTGCGGCTGAGGTTATGTCACGTGTTGCTATCGCTTTGCTGGGGATTCTCACTGTGGTGGTTGGAACGAGTATGGTGGCGTTATCTTCCTCCTTCATTTCCCTTTCCAAAGCTTTCACCAGATCTTCCGTGGATTTATTGTGGCGCTTTGCACGGATGCAGGCGCTCAGCTCGGTACGGAGATCTGCTACGGTGCGCCCTTCGACAGCGATGTGGTGTCGTCTGCACTCGGTGATTAATCGGTCCTTCTTCAGCCAGTAAATCCAACTGGTCGTGTCCGTCTCAAGCGTTAGAGCCTTGTTCGCTGGAGTACTGCGATGCTTATGATTGTGTGGGGGGCGCGGCGAACCTGATTCATGAGCGTTGGTGACCGTTTCATGTTTTTCACTGTCACTCACAAAATCAGGTCCCTGCTCGGGCGCCATTTGTAATGGGGTCTCGTCCATAGCTGAGGTAAGCTCAGCCGCTCCAGGGTCAGCCTTGGGACCCATGAACCCTTAGCAAATAAAAGATTTGATTTTAATAAACGAATTGTCCACGCCCCCCCTTTCAGTGGACAGCCAGACCAGCGTGATGAAAACGAGCAGGATTGATGAGCCGGCGTTGACGCTTAGTGAAGCTGGCACGGTGATGAAAACGAACGGGATTGATGAGCCGGCGTTGACGCTTAGTGAAGCTGGCACGGTGATGAAAACGAACGGGATTGATGAGCCGGCGTTGACGCTTATTGAAGCTGGCACGGTGATGAAAACGAACGGGATTGATGAGCCGGCGTTGACGCTTATTGAAGCTGGCACGGTGATGAAAACGAACGGGATTGATGAGCCAGCGTTAACGCTTAGTGAAGCTGGCACGATGATGAAAACGAACGGGATTGATGAGCCGGCGTTGACGCTTATTGCAGCTGGCACGGTGATGAAAACGAACGGGATTGATGAGCCGGCGTTGACGCTTATTGAAGCTGGCACGGTGATGAAAACGAACGGGATTGATGAGCCGGCGTTGACGCTTAGTGAAGCTGGCACGGTGATGAAAACGAACGGGATTGATGAGCCGGCGTTGACTTCCCGCTGCCTACTGCTGTTCCCGGTGACCGTCCGATTCGGCGAACTGGAGCAAATGAGCGCACTCAGTGCGAAGTGCTTGCTTATATAGCAAGCACAGCGCAGCTTTCGTCGCGGTAGCGAGGTGAGTATGCGTATGGTGCATTAGGACGTATGGTGGAAAGCTCTAGCGGGGTTCAGCATCGTTGTGTGCGTATGGTGCGGGTACATGGTGTACTGTGGGGCGAAGTTGACGTAACTTATTGGAAGGTGGCAAAAGCCACGTTACAACCTGTAGTATTGATCTAACTAAATTTTACTATTTTATATGGCAATATATGTTCCTATCTCAATCAAACCTATTTCATGACATCGTTTTCTCTCTGAAATAAATTTCACTCTTCTTTCTTGTTATTATTATTGCACGGCTTTTAAAGCGTGCTGCCGAAGTGTCAACTCATAACTGAACGTATGTGGCGATTTTTGTGCGATTGTACGAGTGCACGCATAGCCACTCATACAATATAGATGGACATATATATATAGTATATATATTATAAGTAAGTACATGTGGATAAAGTAAAGTAAAGTAAATGTCACCCATGTACCCTAAAAATATCCGCACGTCACAAAAGCCCTTGCAAATCTTGCTGATAACTGATAAATAGATTAGTGTGTGTTACAAATAATCATACACACGCGCATATCCGCACCGACGAAACCCGATTCGTATACATATATAACCACACAAACTTCTGTATACAAGCATGTAAACTCATCAAAGAAAGCCCAACTGGCTCATTCACACCAAATGTGGAACATAAAAATTCACACACATATTTATTTAGCAAATTTATATTGGTGTAGAACGTGTGTATGTCTTCACTTTTTCCACCCGTATGCATTCTGTTGTCCTTGCGGCTGCCAGATTTTGTGTAGCAACAAAAAAATAAGGATTTGCTTCCACGAATTGAGTCGATAGTTTTTATACCCTGAACAGGTTAAATTAATTTTGCGAGAAAGTTTGCTATATCCAGAAAGAAACTTCGTAAATTCAATAAGCTGCTGATTTGTCTGGAGCGCCTATCTGGCTGACGAAAATAAAGTTTTTGTATGAACAAATTTTTTAGTTAAAGATATATCTTTGTGCGCTAAGTAGGGTATAATGCAGACAAGCAGCCTAACGCTGACGCCGCAGCAGTGACTTCACTTAAGCTGACACAGATTTAAGGAGAATATTACTACTAGAAGCACTACATATATAGACACACACACACACGCACACACATATATATAGTACATATATATACATAGTTATATGATTATGGTGAAATTTAGAACCGTATAAACATATGAAAAATTAAGTTAATATATGTATATACTATACATTTATTTCTTGGTAGGTCTATACCCAAACTTGATGTTTAATCAACGTGAAATTGGTTAGTGCCTGCGTGTTTGTTGTTATTATTTTTATTTTTATTATTTCTATCGTAGCCTGTTGCTGTGCGCATAAATCGGTGGTCTACACTATGCTAATGTTATGACGACTTGTTGTGCACAAGTTGTGCCGAAAATCAGTTATGAACTTCATAATGCCATAATCGTTGGGGGAGGAAAGCCTCTAATTGAGGAAAACAAACAGAAAGGATGCGAAGAAAAGAATCAAAGCAAATCTTAAGACAAAAAAGTTGCAGATGCGTCGGCGGTCAATTTATGAATTTGCGAAGACGTGTGGTTGCTGAAGATAGCAATTTATGCGCAGATTGGATTTGAGGAATTTCATCGAGTGTAAGTCCTGTAGTCTGCTTAATTTATTTTACATGAAAAATTTTAAGGTATTTGAAAGCTATTGGCAGTGAGTTATAATAAAACAGCGTTTTGTTGCTTATTACACACGTGTTTGTACAATGAAAGCAATCGAAGAACGGCCAAGGGGTTTCATTGGTAGAAGAAGGATATCTTTAGGCAGAAGAAAAGGGCGAAACGAGATTTTATTGAAAAAATGTGAAAAGTTTTACACTTATAAACTTAAAAAATCGAAATGTATTTTTCTATAGTAAGTATACATATGTATATCGAATGTAGATATATTTTAAAATATTTTTCGAGAATATGAATTTGATCAGATAAAAAATGTCAGCGATATGAGCTTATTTAGATTTTATACTTACGCAGTGTCTTCGGCTCGATAGGTTAGGTAATACCATGTTCAGACCAAAAATTTGAAAGGATTAGATTACATTTAAGCCTTTCACTAATCAGCCCGTTCTCACTGCCGTCGGAAAGATGAAAAACAGCTGTTTTTGCCTTTCAAGGATTCTTTCATTGCTTTAAAAAAATGTGTTTGTTCACATTTTTTACCTTTGTAGTGTCTAAATCAGCTGTGATAATGTAATAGATTTCCATAAAAATTGCTCGTGGACTGCTATATGTGGTTCATTGAGAAGCCATAGAAATGAGGCTTAGTTGTCAATTTAAATTTGCACATGGGTTTAATTTCCATTCCCGGCAGTTCAGTAGGATGTCTGAAGGTATGCGCTTCCAAGTGTTTAAGACTTCACCTCCCAAACGTGGGATACTCAAAAAAGAAGTGTTGAGTTGTTTCCATCTCGTCTTCTTCCATACAGCTTCTGCTGACGCCGTCTGGTAAGATTCCCAATCTTACAAAATGAAATTACAGAAATTATTGACTTAAATAATTGTAAGATAATCGATAAGTTCCTTTGTTTAATATTTAAATAATACCCATCTTCTCCTTCCCAAAACATCAACGGACACTGCAAAGCATCGTACGATCGATGGTTGTCTTGAATTATTTGCATCGTATTATCTCTGCGTTGTATGCGTATGTCTCGACGTTCACATGGGTTACCAACCATAACAACTACAACTTCATTAACAGTTGGAACATTATACGAGTATGTATGTATATGCCTGTGTGCTCTTTTTAGGGCTCTTTGTCTGCTTTAATGACAATGAAGTTTTTGTCGTTTTGCAGTCTGTTAGAAAGGGTCTTGAACAACTGTACCAATTAGTTATGGTTTTTCAACAACCTATCAAAAATGTACACAACTTCTGGTTCCTCCATCTGCTCTAAATGGTTATAAGCGCAGCGTGAATGTGACTATTGCTCCTCATTTCCCACAAAATAAAGTTGAAAAAATGTTGGTTCGGCATCAGGCATTGGAAGCAATGAACTGGTTCGATGGTGTACTTGAACTTTAAGCTTGACTGTAGATTCAAAATTCTGACCATCTTCATGATGAACAATTTTTGTTGCTCCAAATGACGTCATTTGGAAGCATGTATTAAATTTACGAATTTTCCGTAAAAACAATTTCGATTGAGATGTGGTTCTACCTAAAAGTGTTTTTAAAGGCTCCGGTGGTATTGAAGGATGGAGTCACGTGTAGAAGTTCACGCAAGTGAGGAAAGTTCTCTGATCACCATTCACTTGGGAGTGGTCAGAAACGATTCTTTTACATATGGCCCAAGCAGCTCACGACTTCCGGTCTTTGACCAAGTATCCTCTAGGTAGCCTAAGAACATCGGTTTGAAGGCGAGCTAAAGTGAGAAGGCGAAATATCCCCTACACAGGGCTGTGCGCGGTGTTTGGGACCCATCACGTAAAAAGCGCCACCAATGAAAGATTACCAACTGCCCCGGATGAGTGATCTCCTTTTTGATGACGACCATGGAAAATGAAATAAGGACTACCAGGGCATGCACCTGGAACGTCCGGTCCATTATTTGGGAAGGTTCCGCTGCCCAGCTGGTTAATGTCGTCGTTAGAGTGAAGGCTGACATAGTCCAGGAAATATGATGGCTCGGACCAAGAACTGAGGCGAGTAGGTCCTTGTGGCATTTACTACATTGGCTATATAAAGGAGCGCAAGTTTGGTGGGAGACTCCGTCGCCGAGTACTATCATTCATTCCGGTGGATGAACGTCTAGCCACAATCCGCACCAAAGCGATGTTCTTCAACATATCGCTGATTTGCGGCAATGCCCCGACGGAAGAGAAGGACGATGTGACCAAATATGCCTTTTATGAGTGCTTGGAGCGCACTTATGAGAGATGCCCCCGCCACGATGTCAAAATCGTGTTTGGCGACTTTACACTACGGTCGGTAAATAAAGCCTCCATGACGAAACATCTCCAAATGGGTTGAGGCTGATTGACCTCGCCGGAGCCCGAAATATTGTTATCTGAAGTACTAGATTCCAGCATAAGAAAATTCATCAAGCTTCCTGGCTGTCTCCGGATCGATACCACCAACCAGATCAATCATGTTGCGATAGACAACGTCTCCAGTGTTTTAGATGTGCGTACGCCCCGGGGTCCTAACATCAACTTGGGTGATGATTCGCACCCGCCTCTGTGCAGCAAAAAACTCACGTCAACAAACACAAGGAAGGTCCGACGTCGGAAAGATGCAATCACGACAGACAGCCGAATGATTTTCTGCTCGGCTTACACTCCTGCTCTCTCGCCACGTTACACCGAAATACGTGAGTATGAAGAGCTTGACAAGCTGGTCGACAGGGTAATGATCGAAAACTCTACGAAAAGATGCGGCGGCTAACAGAAGGTTTCAAGACCGAGAATACTCTTGTAAAACCCCCAAAGCCGATATAGTGACCGATGCCTAGAGGATACTAAAATTATGGAGGGAAGACTCTCCAGCCTGCTGAATGGCAGTAAAAGCACAACGCCGTGAAAAGGCGAACCCGATCGCCGATGACAATGAAGCAACCGTTCTATTGTTCGAATAGCAATTACTCGTCTGAAGAACAACAAAGCAGAGGGGCCGATGGATTTCGGGTCGAACTATTCAAACACTGCACCGAAGAAATATTAAAAAGCATGTATCAGCTTCTTTGTAAAGAGTGTGCTCTGCCCAATCTACAATAAGGGAGACCCCACAATCTGCGCCAACTACCGTGGGATAAGCCTCTTCAACATCGCGTATAATGTTCTATCGAGCGTATTGTGTGAAAGATTAAAGCCCACCGGCAACAAATTGATTGGACCTTATCAGTGTGGCTTTAGACCTGGAAAATGAACAACCGACCATATATTCACCATGCGCCAAATTTTGGAAAAGACCCGTGAACGAGAATTGACACACACCACCTCTTCGTCGATTTCAAGGCTGCTTTCGACAGCACGAAAAGGAGCTGCCTATATGCCGCGATGTCTGAATTTGGTATCCCCGCAAAACTAATACGGCTGTGTAAACTGACATTGGGCAACATGAAAAGCTCCGTCAGGATCGGGAAGGACCTCTCCGAGCCGTTCGATAACAAACGAGGTTTCAGACAAGGCGATTCCCTATCGTGCGACTTTTTCAACCTACTTCTGGAGAAAATAGTTCGAGCTTCAGAACTTAATCGAGCAGGTACAATCTATTATAAGAGTGGTGTATGCCAATGATATTGATATCATCGGCCTCAACACCCGCGACGTTAGTTCTCCAGACTGGACAAGGAAACAAAGCAAATGGGTCTGGCAGTGAACAAAGGCAAGACGAAATATCTCCTGTCATCACACAAATAGTTGTCGCACTCGCAATTTGGCTCTCACGTCACGGTTGGCAGTCATAACTTTGAAGATGTGGATAGTTTCTTCTATTTAGGAATTCGCATAAACACCTTCAACATTGCAGAGGCTTGGACGATGACAACAACCGATGAGTCGACGTTGCAAGTTTTCGAGAGAAAAGTTCCAAGAAAGATTTGGGGGAAGCAGAGGAAGAGAAAGACCTCCACTCCGTTGAAAAGACCAAGTGAAGAAGGACCTGGCTTCGCTTGGAAAATCCAATTAGCGCCACGTAGCGAAAAGAAGAAATGATACCAAATGAAACTCGGCTATAATCGCGTAAGCGGTGTCTACGCCAATAAAGAAGAAGATACCAATTGAGTTTTGGCAATGAAATTTTCCCAGCATAAAACAGCTGATTCACCTTTGTTCTTGAAAGCATGAAAATGTCGACGCTCTTTGTCAATACAATCGATCGTGATTAATGGATGTGATAATTTCACGATCATATTCAAACGCGGACGATTAAGTGTTGCTCGTGCCAGTGCTCGATTATCCTGCATCCGCTGTTGGTTATGTTTTCTATGTGCGCTAGGCTCTTGTTGACCGGCCCCTCGTTGTCTTAAAGTATTAGCACGAAGACGTTGAGTGGGTTGCCCTGAATTCTCATTTTCACTTGTACGTACAACTTGACTTCTTAAATTTATATTATACACCGATTGTTCTTCGACTGATCTGTCCGTCTGTCCGTGTAAGCTATAACTTGAGCAAAAAGTGAGATTTCTACATGAAACTTGGTATGCGAATTCCTTAGTACACTAAAAAATTCGAGTTCGTAGATGGGCGTAATCGGATCGCTACCACGTCCACAAATTGCGGAAAAATATAAAGTGCCGCAATTAAGCGCTAAACTAAACTATAAATAGTAATTTAGTACAGAGGATCCCAGTAGCAAGGGGCACCAGAGGAATTTTTTTTTTAACAATGTTACTACAGCCAAACTTGCTGAGTACAAATCTTATGAGTACATCTACCTACAGTAAGAAAATGGAGAAAATTGGAGGATAACCCCGCCCATTCTCCATATAACAGTACTGTTAAAAACTAGTAAAATCGTCATAAATCAATAACTAAATACGTCGCTAAATTAATTTTACCACCGAGATGGTACTCGTGTAAGAGAGCCTTATGGAATCTGATGTGAAAATTGGATGACGGACGTGGCACCGCTCACTTTTTGGTGAAATCCCATATCTCGGGACCCGATTCACCGATTTGGACAAAACTTGGTACGTGGCATTTCTTTCATATTTCTATATCACGTTGTGAAAATGAGCGAAATCGAACGAAAACCGCACTTACTTTCCATATAGCACAATTTTATATTCCACTTGATTCTTTTACTTTCCATTACGGAAATCAAGAAGCAATTAATAAACTGGTATTAAACTTTGAACAAATAATTCCTTTTTGTTTGAAAATATCGGTCAATGTCTAAGAAATAATAGAAGTTCAGGGATAATCCTTCTCTTATAATGGTTTGTCTGTATGCCAAAAATGGGTTGAATCGGATCAATACGGGATAATCGAACTACCGGGTGACTTTGTACCGCATACATATATTAGCCAATATGTGAATTATCTCAATGATAATAAGATATGTAGCTTGTTTTATTCATAGCAGTGTATCTTTGTGCCGAAAATAGATAAATTTGAGCGAATACTTGACTTTTTCAAGATTTTCAAACATCCGGCTGTCTTTACTATATACGATTAGTTTTTTAGTAAATGACAGGTTAGTAGCATGTTGATACTACCACAACTTCCATATGCTACATACAACGGTTTTCGTTTTTCTAACAAACCTTAGGTAGCCAATAGGCTTTTAACATATTCATATATAAGTACTTAACTATACGCTATAGATATGAGTCGTAGATAAATATAAATAACATGTATATACGCTCATACAAATACATCTACATATACACAACCAAATATGCCGATACTTCCTTAAATGAGGTGAAGGACAGCTTGATATGAATTTGAAATGCGTCTAGCAGCATCCGACTGTGTATGTGTACATGTATGCAAGTCTGAACGTGTCAATTGCAAATAACTATAATATTTCCTCCCTATAACCTAATACAATCTATTATGCATAACAACAACAACAGCAACAATCAAATAGTTTCCCATGTTAATAAATTTCAACTAATTTTCTCAAGTGCTGCTTAAGCGGCTTTTACCTAGATACATATCGTATGTTTATAAATGTACAGTAACGTTGTCAAAAACTTAAATAGAGGATTCTAGTGGTAAACCACAAGAATTAAGTTCTAGGCACTTCCTCAACATACTGAGTCGAAAGCTTGAAATGGATGAAGTGATCAAGGATCCTAACATAGATGATAAGACTACTTTTATTTACTTTAGATTTATAAACGACTATGAGCAAATAATAATGAAAACATGAAAAAAGGTTAATTTCGTTGCACAGAGTCTATAATACCTTTCAAATGCAATTCTAAAGATTTCTTATAAGAACTTTATTCAGATCGCTCAGTTTCTATGGCAGTTATATGCTATAGTGATCCGATTAGAATAATTTCGATAGAATATTACATTATCGCCTTAGGCAAGAACCTATCCCAAGTTTGGTGAAGATATTTCGTAAAATGAAAAACGTTCCATGCAAACTCCTGGATGACGTCGACCCAGCAAGTCAAGCGATCATTTATTTATATACTTTATGGGGTCTCCAACTTTTCTTACTGAGTTTTAAAACCTTCGTGATAAACTATAGCCTTTTCAGTGTACACAAAATAGTAAATTGAAAACCAACTAAAACATATAAACCTGACGAGAAATTGATTTTCTGTGTTAGCTCTATGAACTTCTTCTTCTTCTTTACTGGCGTAGACACCGCTTACGCGATTATAGCCGAGTCAACAACAGCGCGCCAATCGTTCTAGCTCTATGAACTAGTGGTGGGAAAAATCTCGAGCTAAAGTAGACCCCAAGTTGGACTTTTTATTTTAAAAAAGAGTTTCTGCACCACTAACGCACTAAAGACAGAAAAGAAACAGAGAAACCTTTTTATGTACGTGGTAATAAATAGTGTAAAACAATGAGAATACTCGGCGCCCCATCTAGTGGATTTAGTAGTTTATAAGGAAAACCTTTTCGCTTTGAAATAAAGAAGTTTTTGGATGCGACTGATAGATCTTATCAAAGTTATGCCATTTTCGCCACCAATAGAAGAAACCAAACATATATTACTATCAAGTAGGTCTCTAGAATATTCTAGAAACCATTTAGTATTCGATAATAGTATGTACAGAAAAAGATGAAAATTATTAGAGTGTGAAATAAAGATGACAATATCGGTTATCTTCTATCAAAATAACTATTCCGTGGGAAAGGTTCCTAAGTGGAAAATAACATTTGCTACTGATACCAGACGCACTTTCAGAAGACATCAAATTGAACGAATAGTTAAGTTACTAACCATCAGCCCCTCTTACTATGACTTCAGTTGGAATATTTGAACCAACCAGAAAATGTTGTTAATTCTAAAGTGTGCAATAAGTCAGATTTTATTGGAACTTATTTAGTGCATGTACGAGTACAAGCATACGAGTATAGATACTGCGGATACTTTACGTATGACTTCACTTCAGGAAACGTACAATGAGGAGCCACTGTAGTCGGTAAAGTTAAGATAAAAAAGTTAGATTTTAGAACATAATATACCCTTCCTTGAATCCATGTTCATTAAATATCTGAGATCTAAAGGCAAACGATTACAAGGAAAGGAAGAAATTGATTCTATAAGAAGCTGATGAGTGAGAGTCAAATAAACTGTGAAATTTTAATGGTTTCGATAGGCAAGATATCTTTACAAAATTTTACATGGTTTACTGTCAAAGGTAAGAACACAAGATTTTAACAAATTGACCGACGAAAATTATCATTTTTTACAATTTGTTTTATTTAATAAAATAGCTTCACGATTTTGACACAGATTATTGCCCAAGGCGACGCTAGAATCTCCAAACAAACTGTTCGAATCAAAGATTATCCTATAAGAAATGCGAAGGATATTATAGCTTCGTTGACGTTTTTTTCAATATTTTATAAAGAGGTTTCTTTGGAATATACATATCTCCACAGGAAAAAGTCTAACGGAGTGATATCACACGATCTTGGTGGCCAATCGTAGGCCCAAAAACGTGAAATTATCTGCCCACCGAAGTGTTTTCTCAGCAAATGCATTAATTTATGCGATGTGTTGGAATTGTGTTGTCAAATAGGCGACCATTAATCGCCATTCTTGATTACGTTCTTACCGGAATTATTTTGTCTGTTTACATACCCATTGAGCCGGGGTCCTTCCTCGCTTAGGCTCGAAAACGTTGGATTTTTTTGGAACTTCTCAAGATTTATAACCGTTGTTCAGGCTGAAGTCTGTGCATGATGAAATGCCAAACAATACTGGAGAAAAGTAACGTGACAGCTTGACGACACTCAAACGTGATGGAAAAAGTATCTCTACTTGGATCACACGTTGTATGTAAAAGCGCTGTTTACAAGAATAAGCTTACAGACTCACACTTTACTATTTATTTACGCTCGAGTAATAAACAGTAAGCATTTCCATCATAAAACATAACCATTAAACTGTATATTCTAAGGTAACCTTTATTAACATTTTTTTCAGCAGCGCTCTCTTAGGCCACATGATTAATTTTAAACCTGTACATTTTGCTTGCATCGTGAATTTTACGACCGCTATGCAATATATTATTGTTTTATTTGATAATAAATTTTTTAACAATAATTTTATAGCCTTTTCACGATAACACTTCAACACATGCTTATTCATTGAGGACTCCAAGGGGCGCTCTGCGCGCTCCCATTAATGTTTGTCATAAATTTCCGCACAAATGGGTGCCTCACGTGTGCCTCTGTAAATATGTATAGTTATGTAAGTGTGTGAGTGCAAGTGTTATACTTGTATGCGTATGCAATTTCTAACTGTTGTTTTTTACACTGTTCACTCTTTCAAAGCAACAGCATAATTTTCACTGCGAAAGCACACAAACGCAATGTGTGAGTGTGTGTGAGTATAAGTCATGTGTCATATAAATTCTCTACACCTATAACCATAAGTCGCGCTCGGGTCATGAAGCGGCTAGTGAAGCCTGAATTATGACACCCAACGCGTATGTCAAATACAATTTGAAGAATTTATTAGTTACATTAGTGTTCACATGCGAGTTAGATCTCAGGTTACGTCTGACGGCATGCAGTTGTGCACCACATCGCATGATCAGCCAGTACGTGACCAAAACAGCAGAGTCAGCATATTTTGAGTCTGTTGGAATGTGCGGTATACCCACACATTGGGGCAGACTCGAGTTGCTGATCTGATGGCAGAGTCAGTTTGATTCTTGCTACAAATCAGACCGGAAGACTTTTACTTCATAACTTGGGCGGCTAGAAGAAGTCTGGCACTACATACTCACTGTAGATTTGCTCATAAAAAGCGCTCCTGAGAAATTCATGGTTGGAGATTTTGCTGTACATAAATATGCCATACTCGCGCCTATTTATGACCTCGATAACCTATTCATATCTTTGTTGCATCAAATTTCACTGAAAATACCAAATATTCAAACATTGGTACAAGCAGCGGTCTTAAAAATTTGGATGAAGTTAAACTTCGTTAAGTACCGTAAACTCTTTAACCATTACATCTCATCACATCATACTCGTACATACAAGAGGTCGCCGAATTACGCAAAATCTGTAGATATGTTACATCCGGTTGTGGTTCCATTCAGTCTCAATTCCGATCCAAATTTCCACAAAAGTCAAGATGAAGATGGTACCTTGGTTGAAAAGGGAGGTGCGTAAACGCAGTCCGCAACCAGTCGCACATAGGCCGGGTGGTAACCAAATTAAGTCTTATCCAGCAACTCAATGGATTTGGTATAAAACATGTATTTTCCCCCCCACATCTGCCCAAAGTCCCTTAACTTGGAGTATTGGGAGTCATGAAATATATATGCTGTCACAGCTACTCTTGAAAGAGGTGATTGGTCTACAGCAGATTTGGAGAATTGTATTTCCGGCTGCCCTCGCGCAGGCCTGTTCGGCTGCCTTTTCATTTCTATTTCTATTTGACATAGCACCCAGATACTATTAACCGAGCAGAAGAAGCCTGCTCCTGTTCCTATTTCAATGTTTGATCCGTGGAATTTTTGATTCCAATCTAGAACTGAGGCATTAAAAACAAAAAAATAGAACTTTAAACGTTATGTAAATACTGTTTTGACTACTCAGTGGTGAACGAATTTTCATCAGCGAATCGGTGCTGAATTTCAAAAACGTTTAATCAGTAGTGTTGCAAAGTATATCACTTACGATTGGGACTGGCAGGGAAACATCTATATACTATGAGCCGCTCTAAAGGTAAACTTTTAATGCCAAGCTGTGTCGTTCAGAAGCTGAAAGCTTTGTCCAAAAGAAGGGGAAAGATATTACTGGGCAACTCCAGGCAATACATATCGGGAGTGACTCGCCAGAAGTTCACCTTCTATTACTATCTGTACCGTAAAACCTCATAAACTAAATAAATTCAAAAGGTCTTTAGCATCCTTCTACGTACCACATATATACGCATACATATGTACATACATACATAAGTCTCTGCATACACAAAAGGAAGGTTATTGCGTCTCGTTATTGTTTTTCGCCCAACAATTAAGTAACTTGAAAACCGTAAACCAAATTTGCTGAAAACGCCCGCCTCAATCCTCTGCACAAGAGAGTAACACCGAAAGAAAGCAAAATTGCTAATGCAGAAGTTAGAAGAACGCGCCAAAGAAGAGGTTTCCTCCAGGTTTCCAAACTAATTTACACAACTAATATTTTACTTAAGCCGTAAGCCCTGGCAGCTTGTGCTTCTTACTCTGTAAGATAATAATTGTATTATTATTTTTCATTAAATAAATAAATAAATAATTTACTTTAAACCAAATGCCTTCACACATATACACATACACAAATGTTTTACGCTGTAAGAACAAGAAAGACGCCCAGTTACTAGCATGTAAGCTGAAAGCGGCAAGCTCTGAAGCTTAACCAAGCCTACATACTGTGAATATGTAGCTCCACAACCCTACTTGGTTAGCTAAAAAAAAAATCGACTCCTAACTGTAAGCTTGCATAAACCGCAACAGCTTTTTCATTTCAACTATTTTTTTAGTAGTTTATGGCCAGAAAAAAAATTATAAAAAAAGGCACTTTTTTGAATAAAAACAAATAGAAATTGTAATTCTTAATTTTTCTAAATTTGTTTCATCAAAATCGGACAAGTGGTTCGCGAAAAAACATCAAGATAAGGAAAAAATTTAAAAGGTCATAAAAAAAACTGACACATACGAACGCCAAACCCTTTGAGGGTTTTACTATACTGACCTAGTACCATCACCCTGACTTGGAATTTCTCACCCCCCAGATTAGCTGTTGTACTGTGTAATAAATTAATATTATTATCCTGCAACGCAACGCCACTGAGATGTTGTGTGACTTCTTTTATCGTGTTGTTGTTGTTGTTTTTATTTTATGGCAAAAGTAGATTTGGATTTTTACAAGGAAGACTTCCTTCGCTTTGAAATAAAGAATTTTTTGGAAGCGACTCCAATAGAAAAAAGCAAACATATGTACATTAATAGAATATCCTAGAAACTATTTAGTATTCGACATAATATTGTATATACAGAAGGGATATGGAAATTATTTGGGTATGGAAAAAGTTGACAATATCAGTTATCTTCTATCAAAATAAGTAACTATTCCGTGGGCCACTGCAATTGGTTTTGGATACAAATAAGATAAAAAATTAATCATTTCAGAACATTATATACCCTTCAATATAATATGAGAACCAAAGGCAAACCGAAACAAGTAAGGAAGGGCTAAGTTCGGGTGTCACCGAACATTTTATACTCTCGCGTGATAAAGTGATAATCGAGATTTCATTATCCGTCATTTACATATTTTTTTATTTTGCTGTAAAATTTATTAGAATTAAATTCTGAGAGATTTACCGATATTTTTGGTGAAAAATTAGGTTAGGTTAGGCACTGAGTTCTTCGTGTTCGATATCAGGGACCTTGAAAAGTTATAGTCCCATCACGACAATTTTTCCACAAGGGATACCTCAGCTCAAATACCGTATTTGTGTAAAGTTTTATTCCGCTTTCATCATTGGTTCCTAATGTATATATTACACAGGGAAGGCATTAGATGGAATTCAAAATAGTGTTATATTGGAAGAAGGCGTGGTTGTGAACCGGTTTCACCCATATTTCGTACATGTCATCAGGGTGTTAAGAAAATTATATACCGAATTTCATTGAAATCGGTGGAGTAGTTCCTGAGATATGGTTTTGGTCCATAAGTGGGCGACGCCACGCCCATTTTCAATTAAAAAAAAAGCCTGGATGCAGCTTCCTTCTGCCATTTCTTCCGTAAAATTTAGTGTTTCTGACGTTTTCTATTAGTCGGTTATCGCACTTTTAGTCATTTTCAACATAACCTTTGTATGAGAGGTGGGCGTGGTTATTATCCGAATTCTTCCATTTTTGAACTGTATATGGAAATGCCTGATGGAAACGACTCCATAGAGTTTGGTTGATATAGTTATAGTAGTTTCTGAGATATGTACAAAAAAGTTAGTAGGAGGCGGGGCCACGCCCACTTTTCCAAAAAAATTACGTCCAAATATGTCCCTCCCTATTTCTATCCTTTGTGCTAAATTTCACTTTAATATCTTTATTTAAGGCTTAGTTATGACACTTTATAGGTTTTCGGTTTCCGCCATTTTGTGGGCGTGGCAGTGGGCCGATTTTGCCCATCTTCGAAGTTAACCTTCTTATGGAGCCAAAAAATACGTGTACCAAGTTGCATCATGCCTCAATTTTTACTCAAGTTACAGCTTGCACGGACGGACAGACGGACGGACGGACAGACATCCGAATTTCAACTCTACTCGTCACCCTGATCACTTTGGTATATATAACCCTATATCTGACTCTTTTAGTTTTAGGACTTACAAACAACCGTTATGTGAATAAAACTAAAAGGTGATTTTTTAAGAGCTTGATAACTTTTTTTTAAAAAAAAACGCATAAAATTTGCAAAATCTCATCGGTTCTTTATTTGAAACGTTAGATTGGTTCATGACATTTACTTTTTGAAGATAATTTCATTTAAATGTTGACCGCGGCTGCGTCTTAGGTGGTCCATTCGGAAAGTCCAATTTTGGGCAACTTTTTCGAGCATTTCGGCCGGAATAGCCCGAATTTCTTCGGAAATGTTGTCTTCCAAAGCTGGAATAGTTGCTGGCTTATTTCTGTAGACTTTAGACTTGACGTAGCCCCACAAAAAATAGTCTAAAGGCGTTAAATCGCATGATCTTGGTGGCCAACTTACGGGTCCATTTCTTGAGATGAATTGTTGTCCGAAGTTTTCCCTCAAAATGGCCATAGAATCGCGAGCTGTGTGGCATGTAGCGCCATCTTGTTGAAACCACATGTCAACCAAGTTCAGTTCTTCCATTTTTGGCAACAAAAAGTTTGTTAGCATCGAACGATAGCGATCGCCATTCACCGTAACGTTGCGTCCAACAGCATCTTTGAAAAAATACGGTCCAATGATTCCACCAGCGTACAAACCACACCAAACAGTGCATTTTTCGGGATGCATGGGCAGTTCTTGAACGGCTTCTGGTTGCTCTTCACCCCAAATGCGGCAATTTTGCTTATTTACGTAGCCATTCAACCAGAAATGAGCCTCATCGCTAAACAAAATTTGTCGATAAAAAATTTTCGAACCGAACACTGATTTTGGTAATAAAATTCAATGATTTGCAAGCGTTGCTCGTTAGTAAGTCTATTCATGATGAAATGTCAAAGCATACTGAGCATCTTTCTCTTTGACACCATGTCTGAAATCCCACGTGATCTGTCAAATACTAATGCATGAAAATCCTAACCTCAAAAAAATCACCCGTTATAATACTCTCCTTAGCAACTTTGTTGCGAGAGTATAAAAAAGAAACCGACAAACGGAATGAACGGTGGCTATTGCTACATTAAGAAACTCAAATAATTTTTTTTTCAGTGTATGGAATTCATTTTTCTTTTATTTATGTTAAAGCTCATTCAATTTTATTAAATATAGCTTAATTAGGTTTAAAAATAATGGAATTTAAATGCCCCCCTGCTCGTTCATGCATGTGTGGCATCTTACCAAAAAGTTGTTCATTACTGCTTGGAGAGTTGAGACAGGAATAACCGCAATTGTTTCTCGAATGGATTGCCTTAGTTCATTCGAATTTGTTGGATTTGCTTTGTAGACTTCCTGTTTGCAATAACCCCCCCCAAAAAAAGTCAGGTGCAGTAAGGTCAGGCGACCTGGGTGGTCAACGGAATGTGGAGTTTCTAGATATTAGCTTATTGGGAAATTTTCGTCGCAATTCTGTCACAACAGGTTGGGCTATGTGAGGAGCTGCACCATCTTGCTGAAACCACACAGAGTTGAAAGAAATTCTCATTCGGCGTAATTCTGGATAGAAAACTCTCTCAACATGCTCAAGTAACGGTCTCCAGTAACCGTAACGGTGTGACCGTTTTCTTCGAACAAGTAGGGCCCGACAATGCAGCGTGATGAAACTGCACACCACACTGTGACACGAAGTGGATGCAATTCCGTCTCATGGAGTATCTGTGGGTTGGAAGCACTCTATATTCGACAATTTTGTGTGTTTATGTTGCCGTTTAAATCGAAATGGGCCTCGTCAGACATGAAAAGACAGTTCAACATGTTTCCATCCTCTTCCACCATTTGAAGCAACTTCTGGCAAAATTCAAAGCGAATCGGCAAGTCTGCAGCGTTCAGTTTGTTGGCCATTTGAATTTTATATGGGCATATGTCCAAATCTTTGTGCATAATTGACTGTAATGACTGTCTGCTTACACCCGTTTGAGCAGAGAAGCTTCTTGTCGAAACACATGGATTGTTTTGTATGGCAGCAGCTACAGCAGCGATTGTTTCCTCCGTTCGAACTGAAGGGTTTCGATGGTAAGGTTTTTTATTGACTGTCCCATGCTCGGAAAAATTGTTTACAAGTCTCATTATGGTCCATCTGCTCGGAGAATTGCAGCCAAACGTGCGCCTATACCCTCTTTGAACCGAAACTACGGACTCCAGAGCGTGATAGCGGCGGACAATCCAAATTCTTGTTTCAGTGTCCCAGTTATCCATTTTTGTTAAATGTAAAAGTCAATCTGTAAAACAAAAAAAATGGTCATTCTTCATAACCTCCATAAAATGTTTCTGTGTCACATGCGGGCAGTTCGAGGTGGATGCCTGAACTTGCCTCTTGATATTGTTGAGGCTCTACTCTCGGATGTGGAGAAGGTGCAATTGCCGTTATTAGCTTTAATTGATCGGAGATCATAGCCATTGTTTGTTCATACTGGTCTAAGCAGTTTTTATATATTGCGTAAGCCGATTGTTTTTAAGGTTTTGGCTTTTTATTTCTAATAACGATTCAGAGTTTTCTTGAATCGGTGAAGAGGTAAATGTAGAGCAGTATTTGATAAAACTGTCACTTTCTGAAATAAATTTAACAACCTGTTTTGAGCGTGTAGCTCCTGTAGGTGTATTATGATTTTTTTCGTTATTAGGGGCCATCCATAAATTACGTCACACCTTGAAGGGGGGAGGGTATCATTCACAAGTGACATTGTCAAAAGTTTTGTGACATCACATTTCAAAATTTGTGATGTACAAACGTGAAATTTATAGGTAAACAAAAAATATTAAACATTTATAAACACAATCTTTGTTTTTAATACTTAAGTTGTAACGAAGCTTTTTACTGTCCATGCTTCTTACAAGTATAACATGCTGAGGTATACTCGCCGTGTCCAGTGTTCGTTACAATAAATTCGTAAACATTGGGGCTCTTCTGCGAATCGTACTTTATTTTATTTTATATTATAATTTTAACCCTTATGTCAACGGCAACATACCAGGGTATGTTTTGCGTTTTCAAAACGCTGTAGCTCTGAACTGGATATTCGTGATATCTTAGCGAAAACTGTTCTACGCAATAGTCTCAATTTTGGTTAGCCGGGACATGTTCACAGCCGTTTACATCAACCATCCACAACTATCAAAGGCACAAAAACTGTATCACCTCCGATACAAAACAAAAGGTCAAGCAGGCGAAATAGTTAAACAGTTCGCATTAAATGACGGCAATTTCAATTTGGCTTGGGAAGCTCTAAAAGCTAGATTTGAAAACGAAAGAATACTGGTCGATAAGCAAGTAACGACACTATTAAACTTGCAAAAAGTTAAAAAAGGAACAAGTGTAGAATTCATCAAACTAGAATCCACTGTTTCAAATTGTTTGTCGATTCTATCGACACTTAATATTCCCACAGACAGCTGGGACCCAATTCTGGTAAACATTTGCACCGCCGCATTACCAGCAAAGTCGTTACTTCTATGGGAGCAATCGCTCTCATCACGAAAAAAGTGCCCAACGTGGCAACAAATGAAAGATTTTCTCACCACCCAATACGAAATTGCGGAAAGGTTAGAAGAAAGAATAATCAAAACTAAGAGCAAACACGACCAAAATGGAAGCTTAAATAGACCCCAAGTTAGTAACAAAATCCATTCAAACAAAAACTTTTACAGAACGCAATCGTTCACATCCGAACAGAAAAAACATACGTCATGCGAACTATGCACAAGAGGGCACAAGCTAAAATCTTGCGAAAAGTTTAAAAAACTTAATATAAACGAAAGGAACAACTTTGTCAGATCAAAAAGACTCTGTACAAACTGCTTGTCCCATACACATAATCTTAAAAATTGCAAAAGCAAATTTAACTGCTTATATTGTCATAAAAGACATCATACAATGCTTCATTACAGCATATATCCCATCTCACCCCAAAGAAGCGCTTATACAAAAAGAACCACGGGTTCAACTTCAAAAGCAAATACAGAAAACCAAAATACTAAATACTGCCAAGAGACACAATGTTGCTCAAAGGCGCAAAAAATTCAAACGCTGCACAGCGAAACACAAAGTGGACTAGTTACAGAACTAGCTACCACCATACCAACTCAAGTTGAGAAAAAATCAAATCAAGACCTTAATTCACAATTAAGGAAAAGTCAAGAGATAGGGCAACTTCCCCGAATATTAAATAAAAATACACAAGATCAGTATTGTAAGGGCTACTCGACAGCCACAACTACTCGATCAAATAATGGCCGGTACGTCGTACGACTACCCCTAAAGCCACAATTTTTAAATACTCCACAAATTGGAATTAAAAACAAAGTCAGAGTTACCTCCGACACTCCAATTATTAAAAGCACATAGAACTTTTGGGCCCCGCAGGATGGCTTTCGCCAAATGATGAAAAAAAAAAAACCCTAGAGCGGTGGCGGGCTACTAAACGCCAAATTAGTGTATAAGCACTTAAACAGAAAATATAGCAAAAGTGTCTCAAAAAGTAAAAACATGAAGAAAATCGACACTTTTCATACAATATGCCCCACAGAGGCCTAAATTGTAAAATAGGAAAAAAAACTAAAAAAGCAGATATGGCTCTTATCGCCCCTACATAAGCGCTCCTCATAAGGGTAGTTGGTGAGAATCTGTTGTAAAGCATGAACATCCCACTTAAAAAATTATAATTCTAATGAAGCCGTTCGCAATTACCGGCCACTCTCTCGCAAGATCCCTCTATTGGCACAGCCCTAACTCCAGGGCTAGGGAGTACCCATTCTGGCCATATCTGAGCCAGGCGTGGAGTTACTATCCTTCATAAGCCAAGAATAAATTGAATGCAAAAATTGCCGATAATACAGAAAAGGCAAATACTAAGCAACCGGTATACCATACCGATGAAACAAGAAATTTAAAAAACCGCAAATAAAATGAATAAAAGCAAACAACGCATCCACATGTTTACTATAATAATAAGTCGGATAAACCCGCAAAATATAAGACCTAGCCATAGGCACCTAAAAGTAAATAAACAACAAATATTATGTTTAAAACCAAAGGCATTTTCTGGATTTGCAGCATGTATTCTGCGCCCTCGGCAACTCTACTAGCAGTACGCCGAAATACATGCAGTAGCATATACATACGCAATACTAGGCAAAATATTTGCCTAGGGGGCCCAGGATGTTTAAATGAGTTAAGCATCCGCCCACTCTAACCGCAAAAACCGGCGCACCCTAATAAGACAGCTTAGTTCACCACAGCTGAGAATACCACAACACAACTCACTAGGCCTATACACCAACAAACTCATCAAAGAGAATGGAAAACGGGAAACATTTAACATTCCATTTTATCACTTTTTGTTTTGGGACTCATCCCGCCCGTTTTGCAATAACATCGTTTGAACAGCTGATTCGGTTGTTACACCGCTTCGCACATCTGTTTATTGGTAATGTTTTTATTATACTCAATCAGCTGGAGGGGAATCGTTTTTGTAATTCGACTCACTTGGTCAATACATTCCGACCTTCAACCTTCGCTAACATACGAATCCGCGTCAACTCGATCGCGACCGCTGGCAAATAACGCTCGGAATTGGAATCTCGTCGCCCTTCCCCTGGATTATATTTACAAACTATATATTATAAAATATTAATTTAGTGATGTAAATAAAATTGTTGGAAAAAATAAAGTGTACACAACTATAAACCGGATATTTTCATTTTTAATTAACGCAGTGGTAGCTGCACCCCACTATATTGAGTGTACATTTAAACACATAGGATTGGATCATCCGTTTGGTAGATAAAGCCCATTTACAAAGTTGCACCCTTACGTCAACAGCATACATACCTGGGTATACCATACCATATGTATAGTAAAACGCATGCAAATATGATAATATTTGAAAAATACAGTTTATTTTAAGTGAAAAAAATACTTCTGGCATAAAAATTATTATAAATTATAAAATACTTATAAAAAAACTACGAAAAAATTTAAAATTATTGAAATTACTTATTTTTTATTATTGAATACATCTATCGCATTGCGGCAAGTCTTTGGAATGCTCTGCGCACACTGGTTTGTTGCATAATGTGCACGCTTTACGAGTAGGGCGTCGTTTGGAGCAGATGTAGCAATTCTCCTTTACTTTTAGGCGTCCCGTACTATCACGCTCCTCCGCTTCATGTGCTCCATCATCCACAACTCGGATGAGCCTACCTATCATGGCTTCGATGGCGATGGATAAATTATTGTCTATCACCAAAGATTTTGCCAAGTTGTAGCTAGTGAAAAAGTTGTCACATTCAATATTTCTTCCACTTCCATCAAAAAGGTTGATACATAAATCTTTGACTATTCTTTCATCAACGTTTCTTTCACGTTCACCAGACGGTGCTATTCCTGTATAGATTTGTCCCTGCATTGAAAAATTAAATTCAATTTAGTTATTTATACTTTCAACAATATTCATAGTACCTGCAATGGATAGGCCGAAATGGAGTCGCACACCCACCACACTTTTATCCCATATTTGGCAGGTTTTGATGGTATGTATTGCGTGAAGCCAGTTCCACCACGATAAGCATACAATTGTTCAACTACGGTGACGTTGGCTTCTGCCACGTAATATCTACGAAGACAGCTGTTTAGCATCAAAAAAACGTCCGATATTGCTGCTGCTTTGTCAGTTTGTTTGCGTTGCTGGCGTGTGTTTCCATTATCAAAACGAATGAAGCGGCTAATTTCCCAAAATCGTCGTACACTCATTGCAGCACGATATAATGGATGTGATTAAGTATTCCACAAATCTTTCGTATGCACGTAACCAGAATGTGTAACGCCACTTAGCAAAAGTACGCCCAAATATGCATCAAATTCACTTTCTGTTATGGAAATCCATGATCTCGGTTCTCTTGTTGGATGTTTTGCATTGTAATCATAAAAGAATTGCCTTGCCTTTCGATTTGATTCACGAAAAATTATGTCGCATATTTCGTCTGACATTATCAATTTGAACGTTTCTGAAATGGTCAAACCTTGCGTTGCCCGTACTGGTCCAGATTGTGCACTTCTTAGAATGTTGTGCGTACGGAATCTTACAGATTGTGGTTGTATCGAAGACCAAATATTACCATCTCTGGCAGTAAAATATTCCCCAGCTTCAATTGGTGCATCTTCAAGTTCTTCATCAGAATCACTGTCGTCCTCTAGGTCATATTCTGGTAACGTGGGCTCTTCTAAGTCTGAGTCATCACCCCCAATATCACCTACACATTCATCTAAAGCCTCGTCACCAACTACTGAATCATTATTTATTGAATTATTAGAAATATTATTATTGAATTATTAGTAAAAAAAATCTGAATCGCAAGCGATTAGTTGAATGTGTACCTGCCGAGTTATAACGGCATGCCATTTGCCATACAAAACGTATGTACATACCCGGGTGTGTTGCTGTTGACGTGCGTAAAAAAGTTCTGCTGTTGACATAAAGGTTAATCAATGTTACAAAATTGTCTCCCGCGTTATAGTTTCAGCTTTACAACATTTTAAATATTTATATAGCTACAAATGCCCCAGGAAGGAGTGCATTTAACAGAGTTGAACGACGCATGGCACCTCTCAGTCGCGAACTTATTGGTATACTATACTATATTAAATCATGATGATTTTGGGTCACATCTTAATTCAAGTAATCGAACTACTCACTTAGATCTAGAAAAACGAAACTTCGAAAGTGCGGGCAATGTGTTGGCTGACATTTGGAGCAAGTTAGTCATTGATAATTTTCCAGTCGTTGCTGAATGTGTTGCACCAACTGTTACTGGACTGGATATTGAACAGGCTATTATGTGGAAAAATAATGCTACTTGGTATGCTAATCATATACGTGAGTCACAATATTTTTTACAAATAGTTAAATGTGAAACTATTGCATGTTGCGGTGTAAGACGTTGTAGTCTTTGGAAATTATTAAAAGAAGGATTTTTACCACCACCTGTGTTAATTAAACAGACATCAGAAGGTTATGGAGTCACAGAGAGTGATGACAACGACGCTAATTTTGCTCCATTATTACTACAAATATTATTAAATCTCTAAGCATCATCCCATCTGAAACAAGTTCCATATGATAGTTATTACCCTAGTTTCGAGTCATACTTGTTTAAAATATCGTGTAGCATATGTGGCCTATATTTTTCTTCATATTAAGCCACCAATCAACACAAGGAATCACATAAAAAACAAGAGCTGTTACCTATCGGGAAAATTCGTCCTCAAAGAATTGCCGCTGGACGTGCCCGAGAGACTCTCTGTTTAATGAATGATGGCGATGCTTTATGGATGGAAGAAGACGATGTTGATACGAAAGATGTACCTGACATCCAAATTCAGAGCGAATATGAAGTGCTTGATTTACCAGTAATAAATGATATAAAGGAACGGGTCAAAAGTCCATGGACACAAGATGATTAAGTTTTGTGTTTTTAATTACCATAATTAAGTATCTATTATTTCTTGACTAGTCATTCGTTGTGTCTGTACTTTAATATTTAACTAAATGTTGATTTTATTAAAAATTATTCAATAAATATTAGAATAAATAGAATAACCTTTTTTTTATGAATCCATAAAATTGGAAAATGTGTGACGTCACGAAAGGGGGGGCAAGTTCAAAATGTGACAACTTGTGACAAGGACGGGAGGGGAGGGTTTAAAAAGTCCTTAAATTCGTGTGACGTAATTTATGGATGGCCCCTTAACCATTTTTGTTATATTGTATATTAGTATATTACCTCACTTTCGAGCTAAAGCACTGGCTGCAGGGCCTTCGGCTTGTATTAGTATATTAAAATACTGTAAGAGATTTTCTCAGTGTAAACTGATTTATGGTATTCTAATAGAAGCGATAAAGTATAATAAATTGAAAACTATTTTAACCCTGCTGTTTGGTCCAATTTTTTTTTTTCTTTGTAACATGCAAAACGGGGGAACCACTCGCCTAGTTTTTATTTTACCAGACTTGAGTAAATAATAAAATAATAATATTTAGCAATTATTGAACCAAACTAAATATGAAGACTAAGGTTAAATTGTTATTTTTCATGAAAACTGCAGTATGGACCAAATGGTCCTCTAACCTAAGATTCGTAAGCTTTTTTTAACCTAACAGCAGGGTTAAAGAGTTGTTTTTGCGTTTTTAGATTATATCTGTAAAAAACGTACATATATTTAATTAAAATCGTTTTTTAAAGGGTGATTTTTTAAGAGCTTGATAACTTTTTTTTAAAAAAAAACGCATAAAATTTGCAAAATCTCATCGGTTCTTTATTTGAAACGTTGAAGATAATTTCATTTAAATGTTGACCGCGGCTGCGTCTTAGGTGGTCCATTCGGAAAGTCCAATTTTGGGCAACTTTTTCGAGCATTTCGGCCGGAATAGCCCGAATTTCTTCGGAAATGTTGTCTTCCAAAGCTGGAATAGTTGCTGGCTTATTTCTGTAGACTTTAGACTTGACGTAGCCCCACAAAAAATAGTCTAAAGGCGTTAAATCGCATGATCTTGGTGGCCAACTTACGGGTCCATTTCTTGAGATGAATTGTTGTCCGAAGTTTTCCCTCAAAATGGCCATAGAATCGCGAGCTGTGTGGCATGTAGCGCCATCTTGTTGAAACCACATGTCAACCAAGTTCAGTTCTTCCATTTTTGGCAACAAAAAGTTTGTTAGCATCGAACGATAGCGATCGCCATTCACCGTAACGTTGCGTCCAACAGCATCTTTGAAAAAATACGGTCCAATGATTCCACCAGCGTACAAACCACACCAAACAGTGCATTTTTCGGGATGCATGGGCAGTTCTTGAACGGCTTCTGGTTGCTCTTCACCCCAAATGCGGCAATTTTGCTTATTTACGTAGCCATTCAACCAGAAATGAGCCTCATCGCTGAACAAAACACGCGCGCGAAACACATTTCGAACCGAACACTGATTTTGGTAATAAAATTCAATGATTTGCAAGCGTTGCTCGTTAGTAAGTCTATTCATGATGAAATGTCAAAGCATACTGAGCATCCTTCTCTTTGACACCATGTCTGAAATCCCACGTGATCTGTCAAATACTAATGCATGAAAATCCTAACCTCAAAAAAATCACCCGTTATTTATTTGCAATGTTATTGCAATATTATTATACTCTCGCAACAAAGTTGCTATGGAGAGTATTATAGTTTTGTTCACATAACGGTTGTTTGTAAGTCCTAAAACTAAAAGAGTCAGATATAGGGTTATAAATATATACCAAAGTGATCAGGGTGACGAGTAGAGTTGAAATCCGGATGTCTGTCTGTCCGTCCGTCCGTCTGTCCGTCCGTCCGTGCAAGCTGTAACTTGAGTAAAAATACAGATATCATGATGAAACTTGGTACACCTATTTCTTAGAAGAAGGTTAAGTTCGAAGGTTAAGTTCGAAGATGGGCAAAATTGGCCCACTGCACGCTCACAAAATGGCGGAAACCGAAACTTATGAAGTGTCATAACTAAGCCATAAATAAAGATATTAAAGTGAAATTTAGCACAAAGGATCGCATTAGGGAGGGGCATATTTGGACATAATTTTTTTGGAAAAGTGGGCGTGTCCCCGCCCCCTACTAAGTTTTTTGTACATATCTCGGAAACTACTATAGTTATGTCAACCAAACTATATAGAGTCGTTTCCTTCAAGCATTTCCATATACAGTTCAAATAGGGAGGAAATCGGATAAAATCCACGCCCACCTCCCATACAACGGTTATGTTGAAAATCACTAAAAGTGCGTTAACCGACTAACAAAAAACGTCAGAAAAACTAAATTTTACGGAGAAATGGCAGAAGGAAGCTGCACCCAGGCTTTTTTTTTTAATTGAAAATGGGCGTGGCGTCGCCCACTTATGGACCAAAACCATATCTCAGGAACTACTCCACCGATTTCAATGAAATTCGGTATATAATATTTTCTTAACACCCTGATGACATGTACGAAATATGGGTGAAATCGGTTCACAAACACGCCTTCTCCCAATATAACGCTATTTTGAATTCCATCTGATGCTTTCCGATGCAGTACAGAAAGGAAAAAAGTAAAAAATTCGTGCGACATAACTCATTGGACTTTAGCTAAATATGAAAATAAATTAGTTTTTAATTAATATTTTACTGAGTAGTCATTATTATTTCTGATTGAAACGCATCCTTATTCTATTCCAGGCTTGTTTTAAGGCAATTATAGCTTGTTTTTATAACCGTGGACCTGTTCCCTGTTAATTTGCCTGTTGACAATTTCCCATAAGTTTTCAATCGGGTTCATGTCAGGAGACTGGTCGGACCATCTCAAAATATAAACTTATTATTCCAAAAGCCAATCCTTCCCAACTTTCAAGGTGTGTCTGGGGTCATTGTCATGTTGAAACTGCCAATCAGGCCGCATTTCTTTGGATAGCGTGAGGCAACATTTGGGTTTGCAGTATATTTTTATATTGGAACCCATCCATGTTCCCTTCTATTCTGTAAATAGGTCCTACTCCCTGACCAGAAAAGCATCCCCACACCATTATGTTACCCCCACCATGCTTTACTGCACCCTGCAAATATCGACGGTCTAAACGCTTTCCTGTTGGCCTTCGTACACTTGTCATTCATCCGAGTTCTGCAAATTAAATTTGGACTCATCTAAAACAATATCGACTTCCATTGCTCTACAGACCAACGAATATGCAGTTTCGCAAAGTCCAAACGTGCTAACCTTTTTTTTTTGGAAATATATGGTTTTTTCGCAGCACGGAACCTAAAAAGACCGACATCAACGGCGCGCCGTTCTACCGTACGCGTACTCACTCTTGTTGTAAGCTATCTAAAACTTTTTTTGCTGATATCTTTGGATTTTTTTTAACTCCCGCATTATTCGCAAGTCATATTTTACCGAATTGACTCTATGGCGTCCTCCAATATTAAGTTTTTTAACGATTCCTTCAGCTTTGTTCTAGCGTAAAATGGCAGAAACAGCTGATTTTCCTATAATAATTTTTGCAAAGCTCCTTTGTCTCACATATTTGGTTAATTCGCTTATAATTAATAATTTAAATTCAGTGGGACATATTTTGCCTAAAATTTTTGTCTAAAATAATTTTTTAGTAGCAATATTTGGGAAAAGTTTATAAATTTCCCAACACATCCGTTCCCAATAAAATAAACAATTAGAATTAGTGGGATCTACGATTAATAATTATAAAAAAAAAACATTTTCTCGCCAGATAACGGTAAATTAATTCATTGGAAGTGGTTATTTCGATATCCAAAGTGGTAGCCGAATGAGTTATGTCCCACGAATTTTTTACTTTTTTCCCTTCTGTTATAATTTATAAATCTTACATAATAGTTGAAAAATAAAATTGCGTTGTTGTCTTAATATAGAATATGTGATCTTTCTTTTGCAAAAAAATTACTCTTCTAATGCATCTATGTAAAAAGTTATGACGGAATGTGTGTGAGACTCGAGTTAGTCCAATGAGTTTTGTCGGACACTGTATACATATGTATGTTTCAATATATGGACAATATTTTTGTTTGTTTGAGTGCGTGTAGTTATGCGCTAATTGTGACTTTACTTTTTTAGTAACTTTTTAGTACTTAAAATTTAATAGTTTAATTTACCCAACGTAGGGTATATCGAGGGTGGCAGAGTGTATGCCGTATGTAATCATAAGGTACGCTTCTATATTTTTGCAACAGAAGGAGAGTGCGAGACCGTAACTTAAAACATACATACAAGAATGTGCATATACTAAATTAGAAGTGAAATTAATACGATCACTTTGATATGGGCTTAACGTATATATATACCCCTTGTCACCAATTCCTCTTTCCTTTTTTCCACTCAGTTCCTTCCAGTCTGCTGGCTACGACAATGGCTTTGTAGTTTTTGTTGCTTTATATTGTTTGATATTTTTTGTTCGCGCCAGAATATTTGTTTTTGTTTTCTATTAAGGTGCCTAAGTTTTTCGCGCCCGTTTCTTGTTTAACTTTGTTTTTATTTATGTTTTGTTTTATGGTTTGGCGCCCGTATGTCTGTTTTTTTGTTGTACCTGTTGACTGTTTTGTATATTTTGAGTTTTCATGTAATTTGGTTTTATTTTTGTCACTTCACATTCTCTGTTACCACCGTGAATCTTCATATATTTCCATACGTATGTACGTACGAATGTATGTAAATTTATTTTTAGTTTATTTAGTTAGCAGTTTCTTTTTTGTTGTATATTTATGTATGTGTTGGATTTTTCTTTATTTTTTTTGTTCTGGGTTTTTTTTTGCACTGCTCACTTTTATGTTATTTGTTTGTATATATGGGTGTATATATATTTATTTTATCACTGCGAAGTACTTATTATTATTATTCTTTTTTGTGTGTTCTTATAAACTTATGTTCTTAGTTGAAAAATGAATTACGTTAATTTTTTTTAATCCATAGTGCCTGTCCCTATGGCTCGAAGGACAGCAGAGCAGAGTAAACACGGATTATTGCTGATTGGTAAGTGTTTCATATTCGTCGACCCATGTCTCGTCACCAGTAATTATGCATTCCATGAAGGTGGGATCCGAATTGGCTCAATCCAGCATGTCTGCAGCTACCTGCTCTCGATACCTTTGATCAATATTTTTGGACATTGTAAAATTCTACAAACACTACCAAGGTCGACTAAGATTAATAGCTGCATTTGCAGCTATCATAAAATTTACCTGTTTTCCATATAAGCGATTCTAGATAATTTCTTGATAGGGTGTATGTCATCAGCATAGGCTACAAGGGTCCGTTCTTTTAAATTTTTTGAAAGCTCATTTGCTACAATTATCCAAAGGTATTGTGACAGTATACCCACCTTCGAAACGAATAAGACTCTCACCACTCTCAATGGGATAGATACATAGTTAGTTAAGTACCAGCGCTGTTTATACATTACGCATTTTGTCTGCAAAAATATTTACCTTTGATTCCAGGGGATTTAAATGGTTCGAAGCCGTTTCTAACCCCTTAAGAGTGATGTGCTGGCTCATTTCGAGTTCCGCAGGTTCATTCTTCGCGGATATTCATTAGTTTTGATTAGCTTTATTACCTTGGAGGGCAGATATGTATAATTTATATATTTAGAAATTATAAACCTTTTATTTTTAAACTGTAGACTGCCTGGCTTGTTGAAAAAAATAAAGTCTGATTAGTCTCGAAAATAGATTTTTTCGAAAAGTGTTTTGAAAGAGTATTTTGAAAATCATGAAATAAAAGAGAGTATTATTATATAATATCAGATATAAACTTTAAGTCTCAAAAACTATCGTTCAGATGCTGCTATATTATCTATTGATCTTTTTATCTTTTTCTGGATATTTTTATTAAAATGCTCTCCTACAACGCGATCCAGTTGTAGGCTACCTTAGTGGCATCATGACAGTATTTCGGTAACTTGAGCTTTTCTAATATCTACTCCTGTTTAATATATTAAGGTATCCTTGGAAAATAAAATGGAGTTCCGCTTTGCATAAGAAAAACTACCTGTAAGGTTCACTTATAATCAGCTGAAAGCTCAGTTATCTCCATTACATACAGTGGACTCGCGATAATATGAACTAATTTAAAACAGGACTGTTAATTTTTGCGAGATTGTTCATATTTACGAAAGGTGCAAAAACGAAAAATTGTAGTATTAAATTAAATTTTTTTTTATTTTAAACTTCAAAATAAACTTGTTTTATTAATTTTTTTCCTTACACAAATAAAACAATGTTGCATGTAAACAAAACAGTTTAGATATAATTTCATATTATACATATTTTAATTTTATAAAAGGTTGAAGCTCATTTTGAAAAAAAATCGGTAATCTTCTTTTGCTGTTTCTTTTTTTCAACCACCTTAAAAACTGCTTTTCCGCTTAGTTTCTTTAATACATTTAAATTCTTTTGTTCAACCATTTCACTTTCAGCCCATTCCAAAGCATTATTAAATATGTCAATAGCTTCTCTTGCTGTAATCGTCTTTTGCGACTCTACAGTATAGTCGTCTTCATCGGATATTTCTTGTATTTCATTTTCATTGAATTCAATAGCATCCTCCTTCCATTCTCTACCGTTGCAAGCATTGATTCCAATCTGCAGTGAATATAAATAGTAAATACAACTTTTTTGAGTTTACGTTTCTGATAAAACAAACCTCAGGTCTCAAGTTTTGTAAAAGATTGGCTGCGCTCTCCTCCAAGTCCCCCACATTCATATTCAAGTTCATTCGAAGGATATTCAAAGGAATTTCATCTTCAGGATCTTCTTGATTTTCAAGCATACTCAAAACATCGTTCCAGCATTTTGATAGCACAGCCTCATCCACTTTATTCCATGCAGATTCAAGGTCAATAATAGCATCCTTAAATGAAATTTGCTTCATAGACTCTAGCAAGTCACATCCTGTTGCAGCAACGGAAGCCAAAAGACTGTTTCTGTCATAAAGTTTTGTAATCCTGATTGCATTTTGGTCCGTGGGTTGTATAAGGGGGGTGACGTTGGGTGGCATAAACATTGCTAAAATAGAGCCGTCTTCACTTTTGAGTTCATCCTCAGGTGGATGCGATGGAGCGTTATCAATTAAAAGGACAGCCTTAACTGGTAGACCTTTTTTTGTCAAAAATTTCGTTACCTACATATTTAAGTTGTAACACACATAAATAAGTTGTAAGCTACTGAAATACGAGTTAAAACTTACCTCAGGTATGAATGAACGATGGAACCAATCTTTGAAGATAGCGGCAGTCATCCAAGCGGACTTTGAATGTCTATAATTAACAGGGCAGTCAAACCCCTTAAAACAACGGGGGTTTCTGGCCTTGCCTATCACAAGGAGCTTGAGTTGATGAGATCCTTCCGCATTTGAACAGCATAAGAATGTTATTCTTTGCTTTTCCATCTTTGCTCCTGGGGCTGTTTTTTCTAATGATGATACATACGTCTTTTGTGGTAAAAGTTTCCAAAATAAACCAGATTCGTCGGCGTTGTAAACTTGCTCCCGGCTTAAACCAAGGACTTACATTTTCGTCTTTAGAGCTTTTTTGAATGGATCGACCAACTGGGGCTGTGAAGATAGTTTTTCCCCAGAAACTTGGAGCAACCGAACGCCATATCTCTTTTGGAAATTTTGGAGCCATCCATCAATGTATTGTTAACATATTTAAGGATAGCATTTTTATTTTTCTTTATTCCACATACTGTAGACTTTGCCACTTCATATTTAGTTGCTAAATTTGTAACACTTGCACCTTTTCGTAAGCATTCCAAAATATCGGATTTGTCCCTTAAAGTCAGAAACGTATGCTTTTTTGTGTGCATGTTTCAAAATTATTTACATTTGATTATTTCTTAAGAAAATAAAGAGGCACTTATGCTTGCGTGCAATCACCAACCAAAAACACTTAAAAATTCTTACAGACGACTGACGTAGACAAAATCAAACCCTGTAATGAGCACATGTAAGCATTTTCGAGCGATGGGTAAATACATGTGTATGTACATGCACATTGTATTCGAATAACTAGGGAATTCCCCAAATTACAAAGCGCTTTAAATTCGTTATTGACAACAATATTGTTCATATTTTATATCTTTTGTCCAAAGCTCGTATTTTAGAGTAGTCAATGGTAGCCAAAAAGTGTTCATATTTTGGGGGGTTCATAATTTAGGGTGTTCATATTATCGCGAGTCCACTGTATGTATATATTTTGAATTGTGTTTGTAGCTTCCGCACGTACTGTGGTTTTCGAAGATCGCTAGTAAAGTAAAGTAGTTTTAACTGTTCTTGTTGAATATTTTAAAAGTTCGCTGAAGCCCTTCGCCAGAGTCCGTGGTGGGCTTCACAAGATTCGCACGTTTTTCAAAGATGTCATCTACTTTGAATGGAATTCGGAAGAGCTGCGAGCTATTTGGTTTCAAAAGATCATTGCCACAGTGTGATTTAACGTAGTAAATTAAAAGAATTTACAGTGTACAGATACTTGAAGCTCTTAGATAATGGATGGCTCGTGAACATAACACAAAACTCTGCGGCGCTTTCTGTGATGTACTACTATGAAAAATAGTAAGACTCTGTTAATTTTTAAATTCTTAATTTATTCTCCAAAAACAATACACGTGTGCCAATGCAGTATGCGAAGGTACATTATCATGGTTCAAAAACCAAGAGTTGCCGACTCTGGTCTCTTTTTACGAATAGATTCGCGCAAACGACAGTCACACCTTCATCTCGCCCGCATAGTCATATACGCAATTCATTCATTTCTTTTAAGATAATTTAAATACATTTTGCAAATAAAACTCGTTCGTTGGTCAGGTGGTCGCAGCGATGGTCGCCTTTAATGGCTATTTAATGTGTCTGACTATAATGGCTTTCGGTATATTTTACTTTTTACGGAACCAAAGTGAGACATATGTTGGTAATGAATGCAATGCAGCGTTCACCTTACAGCTGATAAACATACATGTGTATGCAACAAAAGAGTTGAAGCTTTCACTCCAGTCATTCGGTATTATTGAAATGTGCCATGGTGTCCAGAAAACTCTGCTGAGTTCTCTCTTTTAACCCATACTCGTACACCGTGTACCCTTTCCACATGAGTGCAGGCACGTACAGCTTTGTGGATATATACGTTTAGCACTCACTTCACTTGCAATGCAACTCGCAATACTCTTCCCTTTCCTCTTACTCTTCCCCCTCCTCCTGTTTTTTTAGTCTTCCTTTTCTTCCACCTATTTTTAATGAATTGTTGAAATCCTGGGTTGTGGATCAAAGAATCGTGGACATAGATCAAGGATTTGCGGCATTTGTAGTTCGAGACTTCAGTTTTAGAGAGTTTGGAACCGTCCGCGCGAAAATTGTAGGATTTGGTTAAGTGAACTTGTCAAATTATTTTGTTAGCTTTGAGCTTTGGCGTCAGTCTGTTTGAATACTAAGAATATTCTGCCGCATTCTGTCGTTCCTTGAAATTTTCCAAATTATTGCGACACTTAAAATTTATCATAAGAATTTTCTATTTACTTGTTATCATTAAGTTGTATTTATAATTTTCTCTCTTCTCATCTACTACTGCAAGCAAACATCTTTCCTGTCTATTTTCTGAATTCCACAATATAAGTATGTACAGTTCACAAACAACAACTAGAAGATTTACCGCACAAACTATTCACGCTGCCAGCTTCTTCACTATTTACCACATTACTGCATTTAACTCGCTTCCAATCCGCTTGAATTACAGTAATACTCCATCGACTGCGGTTCATTGCTTAGTAGCTTTCACACTCAGTCTCCGGTTGCGCATCCACTTTACTGCCCTTCGGCAACGATTTAGCGTATATGGTTCACGAATTTACGAACAGCTTTCTTTTCCAAAACTAAGCAGTGGATGAAAACATTCCAGCTCTGAAAGTATTCGACGCAGTACCCGCCGCAGGGAGCAGAGGAAGAGGAAGACCTCCACTCCGTTGGAAGGACCAAGTGGAGAAGGACCTAGCTTCGCTTGGAATATCCAATTGGCGCCACGTAGCGAAGAGAAGAAACGACTGGCGCGCTGTTGTTGAGTCGGCTATAATCGCGTAAGCGGTGTATACGCCAGTAAAGAAGAAGAAGAAGCAGTCAAGCACCGCAGCAGCCAGACAGCCAACTCGCTAGCGAGCAGCTTGCCCAGGCAATTAGAAACACTACAATAGCTTTGATAGTCAATCAAATAGCTTTACGCCGACCATCCCGACACTGTCGCCTCTTGTCGCGATTCCGAGATTACTGACACATTTACTCATATACAAGTTTCAAGTATTCCTGCGTGCTATCCAACAATATAGTACGAGTATGTGTGGTATCGTAATATTCGTACTCTTCCAACATAAGCTTAGCTGGTAAAAAATGAGATGGTTCGCTACTTGGATTTTAAAAATGATTTTCGTTTGGTTTGTTAGCTGGTTGTCTCGTTGGCCTGTCACATTCGGAAAACAAAAGATGCGCAAAATATGAAATGATGCAAGTCGTTGCACAGCATAAAATCATTGTGACAGCAATAGTAACAAGCAGAATCGACTGGAGTCGTCGGGTGTAAGCGTGTAAATTATTAAAACGATCAGTTATGGGGATGAGGCAATTGTTTACTGAGGCTACAGTGTTGAAAGACTTAAAGATGGTAGCCGGTAGTGGAATGTCAGTAATGGGTAAGTAAGTTCAAAGAATGAAGCTTCTCAGTAGTAATCTTCGGTACTTTCAATGCTTATTCGACAGCTCTCCCACCTTCTACTACCAGAAGGATTTTGAGGTTTTAAACTTTCGATCGGTATACTGAATATAACTTTTTTTTAACAGTATGAGTTTGAGAGGTTAATGTTCTAATCAGTAGAGTGAGTATTGTGACACCTTTTTTGCTATTCATTCCCAGCGTGATTTCGAGAGATTAAAACATGCTTGTTTATTAAATTTGGGACTAACCGCCGCAGGTTACAGAAATTAGCAAACTTCTTTCTTCGATAAGCTTCGGTTCTCTCGGTGGAGGCCTTAATCAATACCTGCGGATTTTGAAAATGGTCAGATAATTCCTTTCCACGGAGAGAAGCTGATCCGATGTAGAGCCCACTAAATGGTGTGAGGTTAGCGATATCTGATATGGTATAGATTCTCTTTTCTTACATGTGCCTTTAAATATTCAAACACTTAAGACCCAGATCTTATAAGAACATAAAATCTTTTCGACGTGAAGAACATGCGATAAAATCTTGATGAGGGTTTCTTAATTTCTCGACATTGTAATAGATTGAGCCACGAGGAGACTTGGCTAGGTCCATTAATATGATTATCTATTAATAATTAAAACCTTAATCACGATGTTGATCTTAGTTGAAAAGCTTGAAACTGGATTGGTCCAAATGAAAACCAACCAATGAAACAGATCTAAATTTTAAGCATTGTTCGCAAAGGCTGACTAATTTTTCGTGATCCCGTGACAGCTAAGCCTACACAGTCGGCTGTGAGATGTCCCGGTATCTTGCGAATGATTTTGTTCTTCGCCAAACCCTAGTAAGATTAGAAAGGAAGGAAGGATAGAAGGAGTTGTTGTTTTGTTTTTTGCAATTATCCGTTTGTTCTCAAGAAGCTGTTCATTTGTCGGATCTGCCAATATCTAACAATTACAGCTACCACACAAACGGACCGATTAAAATCAAGTCCTTGTATGCAAACAAGATTGGGCAATCGGTTATTAGAATTTAGTTCCAACCTGCTTCTACAACACTTCTTCTTCTTCTTCTTTACTGGCGTAGACACCGCTTACGCGATTATAGCCGAGTCAACAACAGCGCGCCAATCGTTTCTTCTCTTCGCTACGTGGCGCCAATTGGATATTCCAAGCGAGGCCAGGTCCTTCTCCACTTGGTCCTTCCACCGGAGTGGAGGTCTTCTTCTTCCTCTGCTTCCCGCGGCGGGTACTGCATCGAATACTTTCAGAGCTGGAGTATTTTCATCCATCCGGACAACATGACCTAGCCAGCGTAGCCGCTGTCTTTTAATTCGCTGAACTATGTCGATGTCGTCGTATATCTCGTACAGCTCATCGTTCCATCGGATGCGGTATTCGGCGTGGCCAACGCGCAAGTTTTAGGTTTGTTCGAGCGGAGGAATAAAAATGCCGATGATGTTATTTCTATGACATTATATTTTATTCTCTGATGTTTCAAGTTATGTTCTGCTTATATAACTACTAAAGTGATTACAATTTTCTTAATCTATTTCTTTGTTTTGTTTATTTTCTTATGAAATACAATATTTGTAAAATGTAATCTTATTTTCTATTGAATGCAAACAAACATGACTGTGGGGTTTACCCGATAATGTTTGGGTTATCATTACAGTCAAACATAAGGACCAAAACATGTTTGTATGCATTTGCATTATGAATACAATATTTGTAAAATGTAATCTTATTTTCTATTGAATGCAAACAAACATGACTGTGGGGTTTACCCGATAATGTTTGGGTTATCATTATAGTCAAACATAAGGACCAAAACATGTTTGTATACATTTGCATTATGTTCTTTATCTCTACTTGTTATCTTATATTTTTTGTAATGTTTACTTGTTTTTCTTTAATCTTTTATTTTGTCCAATTTATAATATTTTGTTGTGTGGTGTCTGGTTGGGATGATAGTGTACACATAACTCCTCCCTCCCTTAATGGAAAACTCTCCTGAGTTTGAATAGTATTGTTTTTCATTTTTTTAATTTTACAAGATATTAAAATTATTATTATAATCACAATAATACTTAAAATTGATATTCCAATATGAGAGATATTTTTGTGATATTTTAATTCATTAATTTCTTTTAAATTTTCTTCGTTTTTAAATACAAGGTCGTTAATTGTAATTTTGTTAGTGAAATTGTGAGTATCATAGTTTGGATAATAGAATCTCTGATTGTATGAAATTTTAGTATTTGAGAATGTTTGGTATAGGGTCTTAATAGTGCAGTTATTATAATGAATCAATGTAGTGTTTTTCAACTTAATTTTTCTGTTGTCGCAGTTCTGGTTTAGTTCTATGCCATTTGCATTTTTTATTAAAATAGTTTCTTCATCAATTTGTAAAATTTCTGTAATGCTATTTTTGATAAGTTCACAATTTAATAAGTAGATGCAATGTTTAGAAATTTGTAGTTCATTGAGTGTTTTAGCTTCTTCGAATTTATAAGTGACATTTTTGTATTCAAAAACATTTTCGATTTCTGCTGTTATTTCTTTACCTGCTGTGTTTGGTATAGGAATAATAGTTTTTAATTGCACCGATTGAAATTCTTTTGGGATTTTGACTACGAACATTAACAAATTTTCTTTATATTCCAAGGCGCATAATTTTATATATTGAAGTTTGTTGAGGTCTATGTTGTAATTATAAATTTCTTCATTTGTTAAAATGCTTGGGTGAAAAATACCATTTTTTGCTGAAATAATGTTTTCCTGAATCTGGTTTACTGCGTCTTTGAGAATGTTTATCTTTATTGTTTGTTCATGAAGAATCAATATTTTGTCTGTTCTCTCTTGATACACTAAAGAATTATTTCTTTCGTCTTCAATAATTTGTTTTAATTTTGTAAACGTGTTCGAAAAGAAATTATTAATTTTTATTTGGTGGTCGAGAGCTGTAATTGAATTATGTAAATTTTCATCTACTTTTCTTAAGGTGATTTTCAATATCTATTCTATCTCCATCATCCATCGTTCCAAATAGAAATTTAAGTACAGAACCTATACCGATAATTAACCCTCTCTTTTTTCTACTAACTTCTTTTCTTGGGATTAATGTTTTGATTTTACCTCTCAAGATTTCAATTTCATTAGATAGGGTGTAGTAATGTAAATGTGAATATGTTTGCGAGATTTTTGTTATATTATTTAGTATGTAAAGAATTTCGCGAGGGTCAATTATGTGAATTACGAGGTCAGATGATGTAACAATCTGTTTAGTGTTGGTGATGATTTCTGCGTATCCATTGTCGGTATGTATTTCATGTACTTCCAGTTTGGCTGCATTGCTAATTATTACAATTGCTATCATCAATGTTATTTTGAAGATGTATTTGACCTAAAAATTTGTTTGGACGTTTAATATTTGTCGGGTGAATATTATCTAATGGTAATTTTCTATACCTTGGTTCGTATTTGTGCCGAACTGCTTTATAATTTTTTACGTAACCTTCTTTTTGAGTGTTATTAAACTCTTCTCTATTTCTATTTAGTTTTCCTATGCATTTTTCTTTAGTCTTCTGAATAGTGTCTTTAATCAAATTCTTATTAGTTTTTCCATTTATAACCTCAAGAGGTGTGGCTTTAATTGTAGAATGATAAGATTTGTTATACCATTCTATGCTTTGAAATACTTTTTCCGCTGTCGAAAGGCTTGGTTTTTCAATTTCTAGGACTCTAATTCTTTCGGATAGAGTATTATGAAATCTTTCGATATCTGAATTCCCAGTATGACTGTTTGGTTTTGTAAAATGAACTTCTATTTCTTCTTTCCTAAAAAATCTTTTATGTTAATTGAGTTGAATTCATTATCTAATATTAACATTCTGGGTCTACCTTTGATAGAAAAGAATAATCTAAGCTTTTCTATAATAGTTATACTGTTTCTATCTTCTAGCTGAAATGCCATAGCAAATTTCGCAAATTTGTCTATAAAAGTAAGGAAGTAACATTTTTTATTTATGTATATATCCGCGTGAACTATTTCATTTATATCTGATGGTGTTTTCGTTAATTGAAATTTTGGTTTTAAAGGTTTTCTATCATATTTTGCTCTATTGCAAACGTCGCAATTATTTATATATTTTTGAATCAAAACTTTCAAATTTTTCCAGTATGTTAGTTTTTTCAATTTTTCATAATTTTCGTTAATACCTGCATGGCCTGTTTCATTTTTATGATATTGAGCAATTTGTTTATAAACTTGTTCTTCATTTTTCATATCTTTAGCATGGAATTCACATCTAAAAAACTTTACATGTCTATTAAATATTTGAATAAGCTTTTGCTGAACTATATTGTACTGATTATCGGTTAAATAAGAAAAAATACCTACTTTTCCACTATTTATGTGCTTACGACAAAGATCTATGAAATTATTATTTTTTATATCTTCTGCGCTAATAAAAATTTTCTTCGTGTTGCCTAGTTCTTCAGATTCCATAATTTTCTTGTTTGTTAAAATGATTTGTGTATTGAAGCGATTTACAATAGTGTGTAAAATTGGAAAATGATCATTTAGTTCCTCCTCTTGAGAGTGGATTGTAGCATTTGTGCTTATGTTGTCTTCTTCCAATGAATGAATCTCGCCTGTGTTACTATTTATTCTACTTAGAAAATCGGCTACGTTATTTTCCTTTCCTTTCACGTAATTTATATTAATATTGTATTCACCTAGTTTAATTAACCATCTTTGCAATCTTGGGTTAATGTCTTTTCCCTTGTTTTTTATTTGGAGCCACTTAAGTGGTTGGTGATCGGTTAAGAGATCGAATGCTCTGCCATAAATGTATGGTCTATAATATGTCACTGCCCAGACAATAGCTAGTAGTTCTTTTTCTGTAGTGGAATAACTTCTTTCGTGTTTGTTAAGTGTTCGACTAGCATAGCTTATATTTAGGATGACTGTCCTGGGTTAATACTGCGCCAATTGCAAAGTCACTTGCATCAGTTGAAATGCCAAATTTTTTGTTAAAGTCTGGATATTTCAATATTGGTGGGCTTACTAATAGATTTTTAAGTTTTTCAAAGGATGATATGTACTGAGGATCGCGAGTGTTTATTTTAATATCCTTTTTTAAATATTTTGTTAAACCATGTGCTACTTTAGCGTAATCTCTTACAAATTTTCTATAATAACCTGTTATACCTAGGAATGATTTAATTTGCTTTGATGTAGTAGGCAACTTTAGTTTTTGTATGTTTTCGATTTTGCTTAAATTTGGTTGTATCCCTTCTGTTGTTAAAGTGTGACCTAGAAATTCAGTTGTTTTCGCGAAAAATTTGCATTTATCTACCTGAATCTTTAAATTATGTTTTCTTAATGCTGAAAATATTTTGGTGATATTTTGGGTATGTTCTTCAATACTTGAACTAAAAATTAAGATGTCGTCTAAATAAACTACACATATCTTGTTGATATATTCCCTAAGAACTGAATTCATTAAACGTTGGAAAGTTGCTGGTGCATTCTTTAGTCCGAAAGGCATTCTAATAAATTCAAAGTGTCCTTGGGGTGTAGAGAAAGCTGTTTTTGGTCTATCTTCTTCTTTTATTAATACTTGATGAAAGCCTTTTGCAAGATCTAATGTTGTAAAATACTGAGTTCTTCCAAGTTTGCTGAGTATTGTTTCTATATGGGGTATTGGAAATTTGTCATCTATAGTGACTTCGTTTAGCTTCCTGTAGTCAATAACTATTCTCCATTTTTTCTTCATTGAATTGTCTTGCTTTTTCGGTACAATCCAAAGAGGCGAGTTGTACGGGGAATTACTTTCTTTAATTATACCTTGGCGCAACATCTCGTTCATCTGTCTAATAATTTTTTCTTCATGAATTTGGGGATATCTATAAATTTTATTATAAGTTGGTCTACTTGTTTTTGTAACTATTTCATGCTGAATTTCATGAGTATGAGAAAGGTTTTTACCTTCTTGGAAAAATAAATCGCTATTTGCTTTTAGAATGTATTCTAATTTTTGCTTTTCTTCTTCATTCATGTCACTATTTGATAAAATATCTAGCAAATTCTCTTTACATTCTGTAAGTATATTAATATCTTCGTAATTGTAAGGGCATGAGTTTATAAATTTAATTTTATTGCCGTTTATTTCTACATACTCCTTTTCTAAGTTAATTATTGCTTTAATAGGTTTTAAAATATTTTGTCCTATTATTGCATCAAAGTTTTTATTTTTTATGTTGGTTAGTTTCCAATGTATATAACTTTTTTCATTGAATTCGTTTGGGGTTGGGGTGACTAACTCTTTATTTAGGGAAAAATTTTCCTTAATGGTGCTAAAGTGTATTGGTTTATCAAGCTCAATGCATTCATAATCTTTTAACACATTATATTTCAATAATGATGTTGTAGACCCTGTGTCAAAAGACATTTAATTTTGGAATTTTTTATGGTCACTTCTATTATCGGTAACGATTGTTTTGGGCTGACAACCGAAAATTTGCTTGTTCTTGAACGTGATCTATTTCCATCGGTTCGGGGGGGTTTTGTCTCCTTTGGACTGAATTATATCTTCTAGATTGTTGTGAATTATTTTGCGTACTTTGTCCAAAGCTAAATTGTTGATAATTGTCATTTTGGTTAGAATTGTTACGAAATTCTCTCGGCTGATTTTGTCCAAATTGAAAATTATTGGAATTTTGCATATACTGGTTATTATTGAAATTGCCAAAATTGTGAGACAAAGAATTTCTATTTGAAAAATTTCTATAATTATTTCTTTTATAATTGTTTTGTCTTTTATCAAATTGTATTAGCAAACCTGTCTCTTGAAGAACGCTAAAAGCCTCTCTAATGGTGCTTATATTTCTACTAATCACTACACTGCTTAAGTTGGGGTGTATCCCATTTAAAAATGTTTTTAGAATTAAACTTTCGTTGTTAATTGGGGAAAATTCTATAGGCTTTATCCTATCGAATTCATGTTTTAAATTTAGTTTATCTAAAATATCTTTTAAATTTTGGAAATATTGACTTACGTTATAGTTTCGTAGTACAATCGCCTGATTGTAAAGGGTGTGGTACGACTCCTTTACTCCAAAATTCTTTATGAGTTCTTCTCTCATTTGCTGCCATGTTGGTGTAGGTCCCAAAGGCCGGATGACACTTGCTGCTTCTCCTTTAATTTTTGTTTTGACGTGTCGCTGCGTTACAAATTCCAACATTGATGGGTTGGGGTTGAATAAAGGAAGGATCATGTCAACTTCCCTGATGAATGATGATAAATCTCTGCCGTCAAAGTCCATGATTCTTGAAGCTTCCTTCAAAATTTGCGATCCTGTCATCTGAAGTGGTTGCTGCTCGCCTGGATTCATTGCTGATGTATCCTCTTTTATTACAACTGAACTTGTTGTTGTTGCTTTGTATGGTGCACTTCGCTCTTTCTGCGTCTTCTGTGTGTGGGGCATTAATCTTTAATCCCACTCTTCCTGGTAATGTTGATGGGCGGAATGAAGCTATTCTTCGCCTTCACAAATTGTAGTCCTCGGAGTCGCTCTCCGACGTTCCAGATAACTTGTGTAGAAACTTAAATTTCTTAAACTTGGCTATCTGTGCCGACCGACTTATATATTTGTATATATAAGAGATCTTTTTAAAATGGGAGCTAATCTTAAGATTTGCTTCCCGTTGCTAAAGCTTACGAAACTTAAAAACTTCAGTTTTTAGTATCGCTCAACTTTGCAGTTTGTTTTTACCGACTGCGCCAGTTTTAGGTTTGTTCGAGCGGAGGAATAAAAATGCCGATGATGTTATTTCTATGACATTATATTTTATTCTCTGATGTTTCAAGTTATGTTCTGCTTATATAACTACTAAAGTGATTACAATTTTCTTAATCTATTTCTTTGTTTTGTTTATTTTCTTATGAAATACAATATTTGTAAAATGTAATCTTATTTTCTATTGAATGCAAACAAACATGACTGTGGGGTTTACCCGATAATGTTTGGGTTATCATTACAGTCAAACATAAGGACCAAAACATGTTTGTATGCATTTGCATTATGAATACAATATTTGTAAAATGTAATCTTATTTTCTATTGAATGCAAACAAACATGACTGTGGGGTTTACCCGATAATGTTTGGGTTATCATTATAGTCAAACATAAGGACCAAAACATGTTTGTATACATTTGCATTATGTTCTTTATCTCTACTTGTTATCTTATATTTTTTGTAATGTTTACTTGTTTTTCTTTAATCTTTTATTTTGTCCAATTTATAATATTTTGTTGTGTGGTGTCTGGTTGGGATGATAGTGTACGCATAACTCGCAAAGGACCATAAATCTTCCGCAGAACTTTTCTCTCGAAAACTCGCAACGTCGACTCATCTGTTGTTGACATCGTCCTAGCGTCGGCAGCATCTAGCAGGACGGAATTATGAGCGACTTATAGAGTTTGGTTTTTGTTCGTCGAGAGAGGACTTTACTTTTCAATTGCCTACTCAGTCCGAAGTAGCACCTGTTGGCAAGAGTAATCCTGCGTTGGATTTCTAGGCTGACATTTTTGGTGGTGTTAATGCTGGTTCCTAAATAGACGAAATTATCTACAACTTCAAAGTGATGACTGTCAACAGTGACGTGAGTGCCAAGTCGCGAGTGCGACGACTGTTTGTTTGATGACAGGAGATATTTCGTCTTGCCCTCGTTCACTGCCAGACCCATTTGCGTTGCTTCCTTGTTCAGTCTGGAGAAAGCAGAACTAACGGCGCGGGTGTTGCGACCGATGTCCTTATTTCGTTTGCCATGGTCGTCATCAAAAGGGGGGTCTCTCATCCGAGGCTGTGTTTGCTTTTTCATTGGGGGTGCTTTTTTCGTGGCGGGTCCCAAACCCAGCGCACAACCCTAAGTAGGGAAACAACACTAGTTGGCTGAAATTTCTTACAGCTCACACCTCGGCAGGTCGGTTATCTCCACCAAACCGGCCGCCGGACTTACGAAATCGCAATGCAATTCCTTCATTCAATCAGCGCTGAGTGCACTTGAATGATTTTCGTTCGTTTCCATATTGTTTTGTCGTGCAATTGGATTGCTAGCTAGCATGATGCCTTTGGTGTTGCTGCTGCTATTATAGTTGTTGTTGTTGTTATTATTGCAGTTTTAGTTGTTGTTTTTGTGCTTGTTGTTATTATTGTGCCAAGCGATGTTTTTGCTTTTTTCTGCCTGCTCGTCGTGTTGTTGCTAGCAGCTAGTATTTGCCAAGCCCTTGTTGGCACTTGTTGTTGTTATTGTGCTGGCTTGCTGTCGTCATATGTGTGCTTCCGAATGTTATTGCTGTTACTGCTCAGTGCTTGGCAACGTGCATCGGTGCCCCGGTTATTGTTGTTGTAAATGCTACTGGGTTTTTGTTGTTATTGTTGTTGTCATTTCATACTATACGGCAGTGTTCAATATAGATCGTTGTTGCTTTTGTAATGATTTGTTGTTTTTGTAATGATTTTTTTGTTGCGGAAATCGTTATTGTTGTCGATGTCATTGTTACTGTTTTAGTTGTTGTTATATGCACACATTCAGTGTTTCCTAAATTCACTTATCATTCGACGCCTCGGCAATTTTCTTTGCGAAGAATTTCATTTCGTTTTGGCGAATGCATTCGAATTTGATTTCGCAATTTTCAATGTACAAGAACAACGCGAACGAGGAAGCATGCCAGAAACAATGCGGCCAACGAGCAATAACGGAATATTAGAAATAGCTGCAGCTAAAGGACAGCGCAAACATAAATAGGAATGCCAGCGAACAAGCTGATACATATACATACTCGTACACACATTGAGACACACGAATTCAATCGAACAATCAACAGCAAAGTAAACTTGCAACAAATCGAATGGAATCACTTTCCGGCGCGGTTGTTGGCGGTGCTAAGTAGCAATGATGTGTGTTGGTAAGTGGTGAGCGTGGCACTGTCTACTGATAAATACAACCGGCTATATTATAGCGAATGTGCCATTTGGCAATTGGCGCATTTTTTCCGTATTTGCCGTTATCCGTATACATGTTTGCATGTGTGTATTTGCTGGTGTTTGCTTTATATGTGTGTGTTTGGGGGTCCTTTTTTCCTCCCCTTAGACCCTCGACCCTCGGGTCCCCACTGTCTGCTAACATTGATTGCTAGGCATATACAATAATAACGGGAATCTAAAAAAAATAAATAAATAATGGTAGGTAAAAAGTGAAATGGATTTTCCGCGAAATAAAAGAGTAACGAATGGACATACAGACCTAAAGTCACATCGGCCTCTTTTTAGGAATACCTTCGCGCAAATGATACGTTACACTCAAACAGTATTCCTTATTGACAGTTTGGTCCGTCGGAAGTGCACCACACCTTGCTAATCAAAGAAAAATACCAACGTAGCTCTAATTTTTGACCGCTGAGAAGTATTTTTGTTTTGCGTTCGGCTCATATTTCCACGATATTCGGCCGACTGATTGTCGGATTTCGGGTCTTAAGCATAGATCCAAGATTAATACATTTCATGACATACTGGTGGTCGGAGAGCATTGTTTCACGGTTGCTACCGGAACCCGGTTTTTCGAAAAAAAATTAGTGCTTTTGGAACCCATCATGCTTTCACTTTTCTTAGGCCTAAATTATTTTTTTAAATGCTGTTCACTCATCCTTCCGATATTCCAACGCTGCTGGTAAGATCTGTGTTTGTAAATCCTCGATTATCAACACCAAATCCTTTATTTTATTGACGTGTTGATTATTAGTTAATATTGATGGCAGTCCGGGACGTGGTTTGTGGTCAACGCATTCTCGACCTTCTTTGAATAATTTGTATTAAACAAAAAACTTGCTCAAATACCATATTACTCTCAGAGAAAGATGTTTATTTACCTAAAAATATCCTAAACATTGACCGATATTTTAGAAAAATAACTCAGTCAGTAAATAGTTAGATTTCGATACATTTTTTTAGCAGATTTTTATTTTGATATTTTCATTGGTGCTTCATTTAGGTGGCATACTTCAAAGACATTATTCGTGCAAAGTTTCATACCGTCCATTTTCGCACTGTAACATAAAAATGTTTATGTAGTATTATATACGGAATTTGGTTGAAATTGGTCGAGCAGATATATATGCGGAGATCACCACTGTACACTAATTATAATTACTCATAATTTTTATTTGTAATAATAGTTATTTGTAGCATGCTTCTTAAGTTTGTCATTTTATATAAATTATCTTAAAACTTAACAAATGTAAGAATATTAGATCAAAAGCACAAAATTAAAATATAGTTCGTCAACGACCAGCGAAGTGTTCACAACGATTCGCTTAGCACCGCATCACCACCAAATATAACGGGTGATTTTTTTGAGGTTCGGATTTTCATGCATTAGTATTTGACAGATCACGTGGGATTTCAGACATGGTGTCAAAGAGAAAGATGCTCAGTATGCTTTGACATTTCATCATGAATAGACTTACTAACGAGCAACGCTTGCAAATCATTGCCCATATAAAGGGTGATTTTTAAGAGCTTGATAACTTTTTTAAAAAAAAAAACGCATAAAATTTGCAAAATCTCATCGGTTCTTTATTTGAAACGTTAGATTGGTTCATGACATTTACTTTTTGAAGATAATTTCATTTAAATGTTGACCGCGGCTGCGTCTTAGGTGGTCCATTCGGAAAGTCCAATTTTGGGCAACTTTTTCGAGCATTTCGGCCGGAATAGCCCGAATTTCTTCGGAAATGTTGTCTTCCTGGAATAGTTGCTGGCTTATTTCTGTAGACTTTAGACTTGACGTAGCCCCACAAAAAATAGTCTAAAGGCGTTAAATCGCATGATCTTGGTGGCCAACTTACGGGTCCATTTCTTGAGATGAATTGTTGTCCGAAGTTTTCCCTCAAAATGGCCATAGAATCGCGAGCTGTGTGGCATGTAGCGCCATCTTGTTGAAACCACATGTCAACCAAGTTCAGTTCTTCCATTTTTGGCAACAAAAAGTTTGTTAGCATCGAACGATAGCGATCGCCATTCACCGTAACGTTGCGTCCAACAGCATCTTTGAAAAAATACGGTCCAATGATTCCACCAGCGTACAAACCACACCAAACAGTGCATTTTTCGGGATGCATGGGCAGTTCTTGAACGGCTTCTGGTTGCTCTTCACCCCAAATGCGGCAATTTTGCTTATTTACGTAGCCATTCAACCAGAAATGAGCCTCATCGCTGAACAAAATTTGTCGATAAACACATTTCGAACCGAACACTGATTTTGGTAATAAAATTCAATGATTTGCAAGCGTTGCTCGTTAGTAAGTCTATTCATGATGAAATGTCAAAGCATACTGAGCATCTTTCTCTTTGACACCATGTCTGAAATCCCACGTGATCTGTCAAATACTAATGCATGAAAATCCTAACCTCAAAAAAATCACCCGTTATATGTAAGTGATCAGGATGAACAGACGATATATAATATATATATTAGGGTGTTTTTTTTTTGTTAAACTACTAATTTTTTTCAGTCCCATAGTGAAATTTCCTTGGAAATACCCTAAAATAATTCTCTGAAAATTTGAGCCCTTAATATTAATATTTGTGACTGGACGAAAGCATGTAATTTTCCATTGAAAATATACGACAATCGTGATTTTTTATCTTTACATTTCTATAGTCAGAGACATTTTATGCCATCGCTCTGAATTGATCACTCTACAAAAGTTCCCATTGCGACAAACCTGATTTTTCTACGAAATTCGTATTTTTTTGTATATATCTCGTAAATGACAAGAGTTATAGAAAAAATGTACATGACAAACTTGAAGGAAATTTTATTTGCTACAAAAAGGGTCCAAGGTCAAAATTGCTATCATTAATACTTCTCGAGATTATGGGCTCTTTAAATAATGCTGTATGGAATTTTCACACCTTTTTATTACATACCATTTGTCTGCCCAAAAAAGAAGATATAGGCTGATTTCAATTTAGCGTTTCAGACATTCGGAGAAATCTGAAAAGTATGAAAATTTCCTTATACTACCTCGGTGACCAGTTTTTAATTGTTAAGGCTCAAACCATATTTAATATCGGAAAGAATGCTTCGCGATGACTTAAATGTGGATTAATCAATAAGCATTTACTTACTAGATATTAATGAGTGAATTTAAACTAAAACAAGTATTCTAAGATTACCACTATTTGAGACCAATTCGACTATAATTTAATGCATTATAGTTTAAGGACTTAAAATATAGACTAATTCATACTGATTTGACAATCGTTAAGAAGTCAATCCAATTAAATAGTGATGACTTTTAGAAACTAAAATACTCCCTTAAATATTCTTAAAAATGATTCTTGAGTGTAAAATGTTCACTTTTGACTATTTAAGAAATCGCATGCTGCCATTGAGTAAGGACTTTTCACAATTTACAATTAATATAACAATAAATTGATTAATCGCCACTAATTAGATCCTGAACTGGCTAAAGACCTTTAACTTAAGTCTATAATTACAATTGATTTAAATTCTGCCACCATTCAGTATTGACTGTTTTACAATTTAGAATTGCTTCGGTAATTGATAAAACGCTACTAATACAAAGGTATTAGATTTTTTGTTTCATTTGATTAACAATAAGAACGAAAGAAAATTGCTGGAAAACTATAAACTACAGCTACATGCATTTGAAGTTACAAAAACAACAAATTAAATATAAACGATACACTTAAGTCACAGCGTATTTGGCGACGTCAGTTGTTAATGCGGTGGGAAGAATCATTTGTTGGCCAACTGCTTTGGTGGGTGTTTACCTAAAAAATTTTAAAGGAAGTGTTTTCTTAGGTTAAAATATAAAAAAAAATTTATTTAGTAAAACAAAAATAGAGAGTTCTTGTAGTCAATAGCTTCTGGTCTTGAGTCGTATTATACTAGTCAAAATGATGTATTTATTTAAAAAAAAAATTAAAACTCGCATTAAATACAAGTAATCGTTAGTCCAATTGTTGCAGGCATTATTCAATCTTCAATAGTTGGAGTCAATTTCTAACAGCCAACACTCTGACTTAGTGCAGTAATCAAAAGTTATTATTTATGTAGTAGAAAAATAGTAAAATAAAAGAGAGTCCTTGTTTTGAATAGCTAAAACTCTTTAGTTAATTTAAACTTCACAGTAGACTATATAATCTTAAAGTAAAAAATTAATTACTAGGTATTACCAAATAACATGAAATTTAATTTCAGTACCAATAAGTTAAAAATCGAAATCAGTATCACATACATCCTTGTTGTTTAAAAAAATCGGAACTTACGGGAGCTAATCAATCGCTTTTATTTTGTAAGAAATAAAAATCCCTTGCAGTCAACAGCTAATAAACCTTAGTCATTATATAACAGCCAGTAGACTACAGTGTTTTGTGAAAGTAAATTATATTAAAGTCAAAATTTGGTTATTATACATCTGAAATAGAAAATCATAATTCAGTAGCGATAAGTCAGAAGTCAAAGTCAGTACACTATATATCAAAAAACAATAATTGTTAGGAAATAATCCTAAAAATTAATTTCTAATTGACTTGTGATAAGTCAGAAGTCGAAATCAGTATCACATAGTTAATACCAAATCATTCTAAATCTTAATTCATTGAATGATAAAATCATTTGTTAGAAATTGAAACCAATATGAAATAGTATAAATTGTGTAGTCTTGACTCAAAAGTCATACGTCAAAAGTCAAAAGCCAATCTTATTACTAAACAATCCGACTTTGTTAGAATTAATTTTGTAGTCATTAGTCAGAATTGAAAAAACCAGTTCATTTGAAATGTTAATTCACTGAGTTATAAAAATTTTCAAAAATTAATTCTAGTCTTAATTCAGTAATCATCCGTCAAAAATTAGGAATCAATTTCGCAAGGTTCAAAATACCAAATCATTGGAAATCTAAATTCACTGAATTAGAAAAATTTTCGGATATCAAAAATCAATATAACAAAATATAAATCTTGTAATCTTAATTCAACTTTCATTAGTCCTAATCCAATAAAGCATAATTATTACTAAATAATCTAAATTCTTTAGTCTTAATTCTATAGTCTGACTTTTATGGTTCATTCAATAGTCAGAAGTCAAAGCCATGATTACATAATCAACAATAAATACCGACACCTGTATTTATAATAACACTCAGTGGTCTATAATAAAATTAGTTACTAGAAAAATTAATAATCTAAAATTCAATATTAATGTCCTGATTAGGGCACATTAAGTTTGCCACGAAGTTTCTAAAACAGAAAAGAAAACATCGAAGACAATATAAAAGGTTTAGCGATCAGCTGGGCGAGCTGAGTCGATTTTGTCACGTTTATCTCTCTGTATTTACGCGATCTATTCCTTCAACCATTTCTTCTAAGAAGCTGTTCGTTTGTCAAAATCGCTCAAATCAGATCACTATATGATATGGGTGCCATAATTTCTGATCGTCTCAAATCAAGTCCTTGTCGGGAAAACATTTTTATTTGAAAAGATATCATGCCGAAATTTGGAACGTATTATTATAAAAAGCAACTGTGTAATGTACGACTAAAAACTTTTTTATTCTATCTTTTAATAAATTGCCTTTAAAAGCAAGAGTAGAAATGTCCAAGGAATTGCTTAGATCGGACCCCTACAGCATATAGTGGCCATACAAACTTAACGAACTGAATCAAATCCTGGTAACAGCTTCGGTGCACCCGAAGTTGACGTTTTTTCTTTTTTAAATCAAATTTTCATAATTATTAAACAATGCAGTGCAAATTAAGTCAGCACTCAATAGCTAAACAGAGACTCCATTGTTCTCCGCATACTAATTTGATTGAAGCTGCTTTCGAATTCAGTTCTCACTCAATAAAACTGAAAATTTAATTGATTTCAACACCCACCATGCACTTAGCTACTATGCAGCAACAATTCAATTTACTTTCGACTACACGACACACACACACAGCCATAAACATAGACAATTGCAGTGTAGCGCTGAGCAATCACGTGGAGAAGCTGCCAAACAAGCAATTGTCCTCCTGATATCTGGCACCTTGTCCCAAAATGTGTTGCTGTGCTTAACAACTGGGTTGCATTGTCGCTAACAAGCTGGAGTGTTTGTGCTGCCAGTGTCAGAGTTGGTATATGGCGAAGGTGTTGTTGCCTTGTGACTGCAAACTGGACTTGCAACAAAAATGGGGGAGCTAAAGTATTGTTCGGCGGTTTGAGTGTCCGTGTGACACATATTACAAGGTGCGTTCCAAAGTAAACAGGTCTTAAAAAAAACAGAACAAATGGTTTTTTCGGAAAAATCAATTTATTTTATTCAAAAAAATCTCCTTCTGCTTCAATACAGCGCTTTGTATGGTCCAAAAGAATGTCGAACCAGGGTTTTTATCTCGTTGGCCGGTATGGCCGCGGTGCAAGCCTTTTGAACATTGTGGATATTGAGTTATTTTGAAACCATTCGTGCACTTTGCTGCGAGATAGGCAATCATCGCCATAAACTTGTTTCATCAATTGAAACGTTTCGGTAAAAGTTTTTCCAATTTTAAAACAAAAGTTAATGTTGGTTCTTTATTCGAAGCTCATTTAAATCGCAATAGCTTCACTTGCAATCCATGAAATGTTATGAAATTCTCACTAGACAATCCATAAAGATAGCAGATTCTAATGCACCAAAATTTTAAATTTCGCAGCTGTGGTATGTTATTCGCAACAACAAATGTTGCAACATTGAATATATAACATTTAAATGTAAAGCCATCAGAATTTTTTAGTCGTACTTTAAAGGGTACAAATAGTAAGTGAAATGAAAATGTGCGAGAAGAGGCAGAGAAAGAGTGCGAGCAATAGCATAAATATGTGAAATTCATATTTTTACGCAACTTGATACCGATTGCTTAATGTGTATGTACTAAAAAATCGATTTTACACGTTAACACACACACTGTCGTTATGGCTATACGATAACTCTATGACAACTCCACTAACATCAAGACGGCGTAAAAAATTTAAATTAAAACGCAGCAGCAATCAACAACGAGTTAGCGCTACATAGCCATGTTGCAACAGCAGTTGGTAGCGTGCTGTCAACTGGTGTGTCATCAGCAAGCGGTTGCATGCCACAAACAGACATGCGCATACTCATGTCAGTGCACTAGCGCACTAGCATACATGCAACCAGTTGACGCCTTAAGTTGCAATGCACTTCCGCTTTGTTGCATGCGCTGCCTGGTTGACTGACTAACAGACAGTTGTTGTTGTTGTTTTAAATACTTGTGGTTATTGTTGCTTATGCTGCGACTGACAACGCATTGTGACACAGACTCTTCATGTGCAACACAGCGCTAACTACATAAAAGTGCTTCCCGACTATATTGCAACATGCCACATGCAATGCCAAGCAGCAATGCTATACGAGTTTTGCTTTAAAGTGGCAAAGTCTTAGCTATTGGAGTTACTGTGGCGCGTGGCAAGTGCGGCAGTTTCCGAGCTTCTAGTGTGCCACCAACAGGTGCAACAAATAATGTTGCCGCATAATTTACCTGAAATAGACACGCTTAGAGCAGCAGAAAGCACACAGAGTGCTACTTTACAGCTTTTTTTTAAGGTTGGATTTTTTTGTAACTACATACGGCCCCACATTGTACTTGCCACACCATTAAGTAGAGCATTTTATTTTCTGTTTCGCATTTTTTTTCTATTTCTAATCTGCTAGCTCTTGCCGCCATATTATATTCATAATGCATACAACTAAAGTGGCAACAACAACAAGGGAATACAAATACTCTTATCTGTTGTTGTTGTACTTTTGCAATGCGTGACACATCACATCAAATCCCTCGAAATGTGTGGATATTATTAAATTCTTATGCACCTTATCCCTGCCAGCAGTTCTTAGCATTACAAAAAAAAACAATAAATGCAAGCATAAAATGACATTTGAAAATGTCAGCAGTGGCAGTAACAAGAAGTGTAGAAATTGCGATTGCTGTGTAGTTGAGAGTAATCGAAATGAGCAACTGAGGAGTGGAGGAGAGCATTTGAAAAGAGCAAAAGAGAGGAAGAGTAATTAGGATAGTAATTTTTTGATTGGTATTAAGTATTAGTTCCTGTAATGTGGCAAGCACAAATAACAACAGATCTAATTGATAGGAGTATGAAACTCGCACCATCTTCTCACATTATTTGTGTCAATTTTTTGGTCTCAGTTTGTGCTCTAATCATCACCTGGATTAATTTCCTGTTTATGCCGTCATAACTGCCATTCTAGAGGTCTTGGTCAATAATTGATCTCTGCGCAGCTACTGACGTTCGCTTTAAGTGTCTTTGTCCCTCGAAGGTTTTATACAGCAATATTCTGTGTTTCAAGTGGCTCCTCATCATTAGGCTGATATGTGTAGGTATTTTAAAGTTTTCTTCTAACGCCTCAGCTTTTTTTAAAGCGATGTTCGAAGTACATCATGCCCGTTCATTGAACCCTCTGTGTGCTTTTCTTATACTCCTCACAATATTCTCAATTTCGCCCAGTAACGGGTCTGAAACCATATTATCTGGATGATAAGCCGCCTGCCCTAGTGATTGCTTCTTCTACTCTTGGTTTCAACAATATTTCGAAAAGCTTACCAACTGTCTGAATTTCCATTTCTTTTACTAATAAAAAATGGCCGAATTTCTGGAAATATGCTTGCTATAACGGTATTAAACATTGCTAGTAGCACCTTTGGAGGGTTTTTGGCTATTACTCTTAGTATCTCTGCTGGTATACTTCGATGGTAATAAGCGCTGCGTTGTTAAGGGACTGCGTTGGTCCTGATTCCTCGGCTCTTATTTCATGTCTCCAGATCTTGTGTGAAAAACATGTTTTCTATAACCGAAAAAATTGTTCACATCGGACGACTATAGCATGCCGAACAAAATAAAGTTAAAGACCTTCTTCAGCCTTTTTTTAAATGTGAAGGATAGTAAAGGTATTTTTTTGATAAAAAAATTATTTATTCCAAAAAAATAAAATAAATGTTTTTAAATATAGTTCGTTTCAAAATTGTTTTTATTTTTCAATGTAACATATTTAGACTTAAATTTATTTCCAAATGTTTAGCCCAACGGCCTTAAGGTCATAATTTTTTCTCCAATAAAATATATGTCGTGTTTTTGAAATTTGTGTACGTATATTTTATCGCCATGAAATATCTTGCTTCTTTAACAGAAAAAATTCTTCTTTCTATTTAGCTTTGCATTCTAATTTCGACGTATAAATTATTGCAAATTATTAAAGCTATATCATTTCCACTTTTCTAACAACAGTAACTCTACGCTAAGTATAATATATTTTTTATAAATATATTTCATTACACTAAACAGCCATCACTTGCCGAAGGCGCTTTCCGCAAGTTCCCAGTTCTGCGTAATCTTACCGTAATTCATTCGCCAGATTGTTGTTTGGTGAAACTTCTGTATTAACTAGCTGCTACACTTTCCATACAGCAAGCCCCCCGCCTCTCCGTAAGCCCCATGTCATGGCTGGCACAATACGATACTGTTCGGCCATATGTTATTCTACAGCTGGCTCCTGCTGTTTACTGTCTGCTTTATTCGTAGTTTTGTTGTTGCTGCGGTCCCTTCTTGTGTGACTTTCTGCAGAACTTTGCCCGGAATTTGTTATTAAGAAAAATTATAGTTATTTTGTCTGCTTCGCCTGTTGGTAGCTTTCAGACTGCCAGCACATAAGTAAAATGTAAGCTATGTAAGCTTAGCTGCCTTGATTGAGCTATAAAATTAGTTTTTATTAAATAGTTTTGTTGTTGTTTATTATATATTTTTTAAATTTCTTCCTTATTCATGATTTTAGTTGAAGCTTCAAACTGCGCTTCAGGGAAACCGTATTTAGTTATTGTGTGACCAAGTCATGCTCTTCCTCTATTTCAAACAAATTCCACTTGTTAGACCTTTGTGCCTCCAAAACTTTCATTTTCCCTGTTCCGTATTTATTTATTTCTTAACTTCTATGTATGCCAAGTTCGCCAAACATTTTCTTCATGACCATTTTCATTTTCTGTGTGACCAAGTCATGCTCTTCCTCTATTTCAAACAAATTCCACTTGTTAGACCTTTGTGCCTCCAAAACTTTCATTTTCCCTGTTCCGCATTTATTTATTTCTTAACTTCTATGTATGCCAAGTTCGCCAAACATTTTCTTATTTTCCCCTGTGTACACAATAAATCTAAATTTAGCAGTATATGAAACATTCTGTGGCTCAAATAATTGAAATTCCCTATGGATTTGATTAAATTTTTCACATTGCATGGCACGACTAGTACTGTCACGCTTATTCCAATAAAACACCACAGTGCAAGCATAAGATTTATATATATTTGCTTGCTTTTTTGCTGCTGCAGCTCAGTCGTACGGTATTTCACTTGTTCAGTTGAAAGGTTTTCCCTTGGTAAGTTTTTTAAATAAAATTGTAGTATGTGCCACTTGGGATAGGATATACATATATGTACTTGTGAATCTGCTTTCAATGTTAGTTCGGAAATTTCTTCAAAGCGGTTGGACTGAAAGACTTCAATGACCTTTGTAGAAAAATTTGTTAAGTAAGATTGTACTTCATGTTTATTTTTGCTTTTGAGGTATGTTGATGAAACTTGGTATTGCGCGTTCCGCTGCTACGCACAACAAACGTCATTAACTGGGTGAACTCTGAACTTAGTACTCAGATTCCTTGCTCTGAAAAAAGTTCTAAAAGAGGCACGAAAAGTTTTATAACTCCTAATCTGGTACCAGCTTTAATCGATCCCAGTTTACATTATCCATGCGGGTTTAGAGGCGCTTGGTCTAAACTGCGGTGATTTTCCTATCCTCGATTCAGCGTATAAATACTCAGGCGAGAAATTCCAAGCCAGAAGCCTGACGTAGTCGTAATCCATTGGGATGGAAAACAATTAACTGGATTGGATGTAGGAAGTTCAAAAGAAGAACGCTTACCAACTATTGCTTTATTTGAGGATACAGCTTCTTCAACTAACAAAATTAGAGAGTTCTTCTGGAAAACATCAAGCTAAAGCCATTGTTTGATTTGTATCATCAAACATTGACCTCAAAAAAGAATCTTTAAGTTCTTACTGCTGGTAGGGGAAAAATAATAATATTCATTCTAATTTTATTTAATGTTTTCATTGCTTATACACTATTTAGGAAACTATCTTAAATAACTAAATATATATGTATGTGTATATGTTTGTATGTATTGTACATATTATTTATGCTGCTTGATATGGTGTTGTTTTCAAGTGTTCAATTTAATTTAATGTTATCTCATCTGAAAATTTATGACTTGTGTCCCAATGCATTTGTATTTATTGGATGCGCATTGCATGTAAATGCAACTGTTTATGTATATATGTATGTATGTGTGTGAATATAATGCAAAGATATTTATATTTAAAAGAATTTCGGCTTTGCTGATAAGTAAGTACGTTCAATGATATTTGAACAGCCATTTCAACTACACTTTTTTGCTGGGACCTCCACGATAAATTACAGATAATGTGCTGCGGTACAACAGCTTCAAATACTGGTCGTCTCATTGGAGCTTGTGCTATTTTGTAACAGACTTTAGAAAGGGAATTGCTGTTTTATTTATGAGTTGATCCTTAAAGCTGTTTTAGAAACCAAGGTAACGCAAATTGCAAATAGCCAGGGAACCACCTCTGAATTTCTGAACTGGACAAACCTTTTATTAGAGACGAATACCGCGAATTGGTTGAACTATGCGTTGTGTTCTTAGAAGGAGATACAGAGAATAAACTAAAACTCAGACCCCGGAGCTTTGCATTAAGCGCGATGGATGGCGAGAGCGATCTGTTCTATAAAAATATGTTTACTTCAATCGCAACTGAAAATTAGTGCAAAGGACAAGAATGCTCTACAAGATGTTTGCTTATTTATCGGTACCTTGTATACTAAACCTTGGCTTGAAAGCACAGTGGGAATTAAAGCACCTAACCAAGACTTGTGCTTGTTGAAAGCTCTAAAAGAATATGAAGAAGTAGACGCGACAAGTTCCAAGGCATCCATGAGCAAGTTTGTTCATCATTTATAGTATTTGTGTAAAGAAACAGCCATGATATCTTTCTTTGATGAAGAAGTTGGTGCCAAAACCAAGACAAAAATTATTAATATTTTAAACAGAGCCGGAAGGTCAGATTACGCCAAACGCTATGCCCCATTGAAGGAAGAAATTACCCAAAATGTTTAGTAAGCTAAATATTTTCTGGTTTTCAAATTTTCGTGGCTTAGCGAACAATTTCTAACTCGACTGCAAATCGACGACAGTTTTCTTCAGGAAGATGTAACTTGTTGGGATTACAATCCTGCTTTTTTGAAAGCTAGAGGACAAATAAGTCGTTTGAAGGTCGTAAATGATACTGCTGAAAGAGCTGTTAAATTAATGCAAGATTTTAATGGACTTATCACGGCTGATGAAGACCAAAAACAGTTTTTGTTGCGTTGTGTTCAGGAACATAGAAAACTTTATCCAGACTGTAAAAAAAACTGCACTAAAGAGAAGCTACCCTAATGAATTATTTTTATAATTTGTAGTTAAATAAAAGTTTATGTTAGTCATATTTTATTTTTACTCATACTTACTTTATTTGTTGCATTTTAATTAGTTTTGGATCAAACCAAAATGTCAGACCAAAACAGCATTTTTTATTAAACTTTAGAGCTCAGTCGGCACGGGTTGAAATCATGTTAAAAATATTCAATTTCATATTAAAGTATGCTTTCGAAATTCTAAAAAAAATGTTTACCATATAAGGGACACTTCTAAAAAAAACTTATATCTGCCAAAAAAATATAAAATAGACTGTAGTAGAGACGAGAATTAAAACATTCACACATAGAGAATATTGAGCATTAGGCTTCAGAAACTTGAGAACGGTTCGATTAATTTTAGTGAGATTACCCTAAACAATATACTAACTTTTCTTTATCAGTTATAATTAGTTTCATCTTGTTTGATATAATTCATTAACATAAAGACTAAGTATATAAATATATCTATTAAAAAATTAAAAAGTTCCGTAAATTTTTATATATAGTTACATAATAGCCCTATATACTTTACCTATACTTATTCTAATCGTGCTCTTGATTCTAGCATAGTCTTACTCTTATATTTAATTACCTATGTTTACTCTAATTTACAATACTCCCATTCACACTTTATATACTTTCTCCCACTCTACACCCACACGTTCGCCCCCACACTAAAGATACATACAATATATTCCCGAACATACATTATTACCTCTACTCTCTCCTACACTCATTAATATTACTGTAAAATAGTTAAGCTTTTAGCTAATACGAATTTTTGTAAAGAGAGAGTTGAATAAAGACACTTGAAAGAAGTAAACGTTCAACATCGTTTCTGGCGCAGTCAATTGCGAACCTCACATGCACTGCAAATTTAAAATAAAAAGTTTTGGAAAAAAATTAAAATAAAAAGTTTTGGAAAAAAATTTAAAATAAAAAGTTTTGGAAAACAAATTTAAAATAAAAAGTTAACTACATAAAGACATAACGTTCGAAAAGAACACGTGTGTTAAAATCAAATTTATTGTAATTAACGTGACTCGAAAAGAAAGTTAAAAAAAAATTTTAAATACAAAGTTAATTACACAAAAGATAAAACGTTCGAAAAGAATACTTGAAAATTTAAGAAAAATAAATTACTTTTAAAAACTAAAAAGTACTGAAAACGACAAAATGTTTCCATAAGAACTTTTGTTATATTAAAATCCAAAAGAAATTAAAAAAAAAATTTTTCGAAACAGTAAATAATTCGTTTTAGAGAGAAATCATTCTACGAGTATTTGAATAATTTCTGGCACTCAAAGAGAGCTTACGGACATAACAGAAAAAAAAGTGATCAAATCAAAATTAACCAATAAAAAACAAAGAATAAAAAGCAGGAACAACAAGAGAGGTATTGAAGTTATTACACGACAACGAAGGCAGTAAGAAAAAAGTAAACTGCAGAAACAAATCAGAGCAGTACAACGCTTGCATGGAGATGTATAGTTAGAGCACAAGAGAACAGCACATTTTTTTCCCCTCTCGTCAAGAACTCAAGGTCACCTTTGGCCGAATTCATCACCTTCATCAACGCTGCAGCAAATCTTGGAAAGAAAAGCAATTGGCAATTGGAAGTCAAGAGAAAGTTGGTCACACTTATGTACGAGTACATACAGGTTTATATGGATACGTATGTATATAATTTGCATTAAGAGCAATGCAAACACACTTTTGTGTACATACCCGTTAAAGCTCGTAGTTTTAAAAAAGTAAAATATATCCATTTATTTGGCATTTTATTTAATTTAGTTTAGCAAATATGGATAGTTTAAACATTAAAGTAAAATGTAAGCTCATTCCCACCAACATAAATAACATTCCTCCATATGACGGAAACAGAGATGCACTATTTAATTTTGTACAGCGTATAGATTACATGTGTCCAATATTAGACAGTTTTACTGATGAAGAATATAAAATCCTGTTAGTTGGCCAGATTAAAGAAAAAATTATTGGAAGTGCTAGAAGATCCATTTTAATTAATGGAAATTCACTTACATGGCCAGAAATAAGAAAAGTCCTTATAGATAATCATGGCGAAAAGAATTCAGTTGATGAACTCATTGACCAAATTAGGATTTGTGGATGTACTTCTACAATTGAAACTTTTTATAATTCCCTTAATACTTTATAATGTCGGTTAAATAACGCATCAACTTTTTTTTGGCAATAGCTCTTCTAGTATAGGGTGATTTTTTAAGAGCTTGATAACTTTTTAAAAAAAAAAAACGCATAAAATTTGCAAAATCTCATCGGTTCTTTATTTGAAACGTTAGATTGGTTCATGACATTTACTTTTTGAAGATAATTTCATTTAAATGTTGACCGCGGCTGCGTCTTAGGTGGTCCATTCGGAAAGTCCAATTTTGGGCAACTTTTTCGAGCATTTCGGCCGGAATAGCCCGAATTTCTTCGGAAATGTTGTCTTCCAAAGCTGGAATAGTTGCTGGCTTATTTCTGTAGACTTTAGACTTGACGTAGCCCCACAAAAAATAGTCTAAAGGCGTTAAATCGCATGATCTTGGTGGCCAACTTACGGGTCCATTTCTTGAGATGAATTGTTGTCCGAAGTTTTCCCTCAAAATGGCCATAGAATCGCGAGCTGTGTGGCATGTAGCGCCATCTTGTTGAAACCACATGTCAACCAAGTTCAGTTCTTCCATTTTTGGCAACAAAAAGTTTGTTAGCATCGAACGATAGCGATCGCCATTCACCGTAACGTTGCGTCCAACAGCATCTTTGAAAAAATACGGTCCAATGATTCCACCAGCGTACAAACCACACCAAACAGTGCATTTTTCGGGATGCATGGGCAGTTCTTGAACGGCTTCTGGTTGCTCTTCACCCCAAATGCGGCAATTTTGCTTATTTACGTAGCCATTCAACCAGAAATGAGCCTCATCGCTGAACAAAACACGCGCGCGAAACACATTTCGAACCGAACACTGATTTTGGTAATAAAATTCAATGATTTGCAAGCGTTGGTCGTTAGTAAGTCTATTCATGATGAAATGTCAAAGCATACTGAGCATCTTTCTCTTTGACACCATGTCTGAAATCCCACGTGATCTGTCAAATACTAATGCATGAAAATCCTAACCTCAAAAAAATCACCCGTTATAAATAGTGAAAGCAATGCTAGAATTGCTTTAAACTCATTTAAATATGGTTTACCCGAGCCAGTCAAAAGCATTATTGTATGCAGGAATCCAAAAACTTTAAAAGACGCATATGAAATTATAAAATCAAATGGTTACTTGAACTATAAACATCATCAAATAGCTCATGGAAAGAATAACTGTGAACATAATGTTAATAACATGAATTTTTCTTCTCATAGGCAACTTAACAATTATAACAGAGAAGCTCATATGAGCAATTATGTTAATCAACAGAATAGTCAGCTATTTATTTACAGCAATAGAGCAAACGATACATTTAGTCAACAGCATAGACAACAGAACAACAACAATGACATTAATAATAATCAGCGACAAAATAACTCAAACAGTGCAACACTAAACTCTTCTACTCAGCCCAGTTTTAATAGCAACTACAGCAACCAAACATACAGAACTAATCGCAGCTCGAGTATTTTTTCTAATCAGAATATTAATAACAATAATGAACGACTGTTAAATAACAGAAGTAATAATCGATTTCGCAGTCAATGAAAACGAACAAAATTTTGAATTAGAAGGCCAAGGAAGTTACCCTATATAACAGTTGAAACAAACGTGAGAAAACTTAAGTTCATACGAGGGTTGCTATATATATTTCAGGCTTAATAATGAAAATAGGAATATTTACCAACGAAAATGTTTTTTTTTTTTTTTTCGTTGGATTTGGCTCGTATTGGAAGACCCACACGGTCGATTGCTGTTTTTTTTCGGGCTCATACGCATAGATCCATGATTCGTCACCTGTGACGATCTAATAAACGTCTTTTGAAGCACCGCGATTGTATTTTTTCATCATTTCTTTACACCAATCCACACGAGCCTTTTTTTAGCGATTGTCAAATTGTGCGGGATCCAACGAGAACAAACCTTTTTTACGGCCAGATGTTCATGCAATATCGAATGTATGCTGGTGGGAGAAATGCATAGGCATGTCTCTATCTGAAGGTATGTTACATGACGGTCTTGCATTATCAGTTCACGTATGGCATCGATGTTTTCTGGCACAACGGCTGTTTTTGGACGACCTTCACGGAATTCGTCTTTGAGCGAGCGTCGACCACGATTGAATTGTACCAGTTTTTCACAGTGCTATAGGATGGTGCTTCATAGCCATACAAAGATTTTAGTTCATCGATGCACTCTTGTCGTGATAATCCACGTCGAAAGTTGTGAAAAATGATTGCACGAAAATGTTCACGAGTTGATTCCATTTTTTGGCCGAGATGAATTTTCTAATTCCTTGTAAATGAAACAATTCACGATTAAATGACAAAACGTTCTGAGTGATGTTATGCTAAAAAATGTCAAACTATCCAATGGAAATGTCAGATTTCACATGGCAACACTTGGTGTTGCCTAGTCTAGAAATATATAAAGCAGCCTATGTAATAGATACAGGTGCAGAATTTAGTATCATAAACCCAATTATTTGTAATTCCAAATGGAGAATAAAAACACGTTCTATTGCTTTAAGAGTTATAAATCGGACTGTTACTACAGATGTACAGTATAGCTTTCCATTGTTTAAAGAATTTTATATAAACCAAATTTTAATGTTAATTTCCTAGAATTTAAATTTCATAACTACTTTGATGGTCTAATAGGTAACAATATATTGCTTAATTTGAGTTGTAAAATCGACTACGAGAATAGAGTTTTAATAACAAAAGATGCAACATTACCAATTTATTTTTGCGAAGAAGAAGAAGTAGATGATTATCAAAAAAATAAACATATCGAAATATTTATTAATGAAGAAAAAGAAATAGTAGAACATTCGCCACTTGGTATGTTTCCTAGTCATTTAAATTCTAAAGATCAAGAAGTTTTAAAGACTGTTGTCAATAAGTTTAAAGATATTTTTTATAAAGATGGTGAAAACTTTCGCCTTTCAGTAGTGAAATTCGTCATCGAATAAATACAAAAACTGACACTCCTTGAAATATATTTCGATGTGTCTACTATTCGAGCACAGACGTTATATTACTACTGTGTGCATAAAGTTTGTATATTTTTGCAATATGAGAATATTTAGAAACTCGAGAATGGAATTAATCGTTTTTAGAAAAAATTTTGTTGGCAAAGATAACATGTGGATCATATTTATTTGGTGGCGAGGTAAGTAAATTATATTGTCGACTCATTTCTCTCTAGTAGCTTAGAACCGTTATATGCCATCCACTGCCATCTATGTATGTATAACTGCATTACATTTTTTGAGCAATCATCATGAAAATTACAGCTAACCACGTTGTCTACTGCCCTTGCTCAACATGTCTTTTTACTCAAAATGTATTTATCGTAATATCTGAACGTCAAACACATTTGTATTTTGGAAGTCACATTTTTAAATTGGTTTCATATATTTATTAGTAAAGTTACTTGGTATTTGCACTTTTTATGTACATTTTATCTCTAGCATACATGCTACTCTATTACTCTTCTCATGGACCATTAGGCACTTTGCTTTATTGTGCATGAAATTGAATTCAAAAGTGTATTATTTAAAATTGACATATAGATATTTTTGCCATTTCTTGCAGTTCAAAGTGCACTTTTGGTGAACAGTTAATCAAAGTAACTGCCAGGAAAATTTCTATTTTATTTGTTAAATATTTAGATGATTTCAAGGCAGTAAAATTGATACTCCTTTATAAAAAATCGACTTCGGATGAAAGGGCATTTAAGCTTACCTTAAAGGAAATGGTGATAGCCAAAGATACAGTACTTTGAAAAGGTTAACTTTGTGCGATTAAGAATTTTAGAAGCCTTAAAAAGACACCTTAACCCATTTCCAACCGCGCTGCAAAAATTTTAAAATTTTTTTATTTAAGGTACATTTTTAGATTAATTACGGCCCCCTGATTCCAAATCTGTCATCAAAAAATTTCTACCTCTTCCCGTTTTCCCGATATGTCAAAAATTAAATTGTTCGATTAATCGAACACTGGCGGTGAACACATACCATAAAATCCCATACAAATGCGAAATGTCAATTTTTCCCGCCAAATGATAGCGCTTTGACTTTCTTTTGTGTGTTTCAGAAGAAAATACTTTTTTTGTGCCTGCTTTTCATATTCTTACATTTTAATAGTTTTTCGAAAAATAAATGGTGAGAATCTATTAGAATATAGTTTCGTTTGATGTGTAATTCCGAGTGTTTGTCTTTTTTTTCCCGCCAAATGATAGCGCTTTGACTTTCTTTTGTGTGTTTCAGAAGAAAATACTTTTTTTGTGCCTGCTTTTCATATTCTTACATTTTAATAGTTTTTCGAAAAATAAATGGTGAGAATCTATTAGAATATAGTTTCGTTTTATGTGTAATTCCGAGTGTTTGTCTTTTTTTTCCCGCCAAATGATAGCGCTTTGACTTTCTTTTGTGTGTTTCAGAAGAAAAGACTTTTTTTGTGTCTGCTTATCATATTCTTACATTTTAATAGTTTTTCGAAAAATAAATGGTGAGAATCTATTAGAATATAGTTTCGTTTGATGTGTAATTCCGAGTGTTTGTATTGTTCCTCGATTCCAGAATTGCAAAATGGCACGTTCAAAGAAAACAACAATGAGGGAGATTGAAGATATTTTAGAGAATTGGCGATGATAAAAATGCGGTTCAGTGTGTCAACGTACTCCCACCCAATGTACATGAACTATCCAATTCTAAGAACCAGATAACCCTTTGTCGCTGGCAAGATAATAAGGAGGTCACCATTACTACAAACCATGATCAGATTCTGACACTCTACCCTGTTCGGCGTTGGCAAAAGGCATCTAAAGCTTCTAAGAAGAGCCTGGGAGAAAATGGGAAATTTTTTCAATGTCGATCAACCTGCTATGCTTCACAATTATAACAAAGGAATGGGTGGCGTTGATCTCCACGACAATGACATTCAAAATGATCGAGTAAACATCCGTGGAAAGAAATGGTACTGGCCACTTTGGATAAACACCCTAAATTCTTCCACTGTGAATGCATGGAAATTGCATTGTTTGGTCGCGAAATATAAGAATGAGAAGCCAATGAACCAAAAACAATCCAAGTCGTCAGTCACTGAGTCTCTTTTGTAGACCGATGAAAAAGAAGCATTGGAGGTGGAAGATGATCTGCAGTTCCAAAGACCACGCAACTTACCAAATGTGGTTGGTGAACACCTCATCGTCCGTCAACCTCAATTGAAATGTCGTCGATGTCAATTGAAAGGCTGTGAAAAACCAACAGTTTGGATGTGTGAAAAATGTGCCAAGCATATGCACTCGAAGTGTTTCAAAGATTTCCATGAAATACTATCTAAATAATCAAAAATAGCCAATATTCAATAAACATTTGTTTTTACTGAAATAATCTTGTCTATTCATTTATATTACGATATGTTGTATGTGATGACCGCCACTGTTCGATTAATCGAACATCTATTTTGAGTAATACCTGTGCCATCCCTGTTTTGTCAGGTGTTGATTTTTTTATTGTAAAATAATATTTGGTTCTTTGCCTATAAGACCTCATGTTTATTTTTTTAGTTTTATTTATTTACATATTTTTAATACAATTTACAAAAAAGGTCTACCGGCAAGGCATTTTTCAGCTCCTCCCCCAATCAAATTAAGGGGGAGTTGGGGGTTGGTAAATATAGTTATCAAAGTAATATATGATATTCACTATCGTCCTGATATCATTTACCTTCACAGCTAAAACAATTATTCAAAATAGACAACTTTGCTGTTCGATTAATCGAACACCAGTTGGAAATGGGTTTATCAAATTTGGACCAACACGATTTTCCGGCAGTTGTTCGACATTTGCAGTAAAGGTTCTGCAGGTTGCTCATACGCAGTGGCAGTCCGCCTATCCATAAAATATGTTACGTATATGCAGGGGTGAAATTTTCGGCAATTTTACGACGTTTACACTAAACAAGCAATCAAGAAAGTACTCAGAATACTGAGACTTACGTTACTCTTGCGCAGCACAGTGGCACCGCTCCATACATTTTTTGGAAAAAAATAGAAGAGGAGTGGTCGTACAACAATGAGACTTTGCAGAAACACTTCTCTGGACTAAATTAAGAAATCTTGAAAAAATCTTGGAAAACCGCTCACTGCCACACCTACCTCCCATATAACTGCAATTGCCAAAATTTTTATTTTTGGACCTAGGGACTTGAATTTCGGGACACTTCTTAATTGAGTTCTCCTGATGAAAAAAAATTAAACTTAAACGCAAAGTGACGTTATTTATACCCTTACCTTGATAAAAATCCAATATAATATGCGAAAAATTGTGTTAGTTTTTATTTGTAATATTATGCAAGCACCATATCTTTAACAATGGGAAATCTAAGGAAATTTTGTTCGAATGACGCCTTAAGCTACTTATGTAAGGATCCGAAGTTATAAGAAGTCTGTTGAAGACATCAGTATTTGTGGAAATTCGATCACACTTTCCCGAAAACATCAATCGATACTTCCTGTAGTCCTTGTTTCTGGCTTCCTCGGCTTCCTCTGAAAGCATTCCTATTGGTAATACGGCAGCATCCATTATATCCTTACCATGCATTAGTACTTTGTGCACAGTAACAGGCATATAAAACCAACTATAATTTTGTACGAACAGTTTCACAGTGTCCGACGTATATAATTTAAATTTGTCACTATCAATTTTTTCGCCACATGTAATTATTTGAAGAATTATCCTGAATCGATCGATAAGTTCTTCATTGACGCCAGTAATATCCACAACCATTTGTGGGTTTAAAAAAAAAAAGCTTTGAAGTGTTCCCGTCGTTAGAAGTTCCTGTACCTTGTTGAACAAAATCAACTCGCAACCGCATTTTATCTTTAAAGGCCGCTTGTATTTTTAATTTATTTTGTATTTTAATTTCTTTGTTTTTGAAGGTTGCAGCCCATTTCTGAGATGGTAAATTATAAGCTATATGGAGAATGCATTCCATAAACTTGATTCTAGCATGTAAGGATGAAATTCCCAATTCACATGCCCCAGGTTTAATTGTTTTCATTGAAACTAACTCTAAGTTGTTCATTTCAGTAGGTTTCGCTCAAGCTTCAATTCCCGAGAGCTTGAAAGTATACTACATTTTTTGTCTTATTGACCATTTGTATGAAATATTGGAAATGACTTTTGAAATTAAAATCGATGTTACTAAAAGGGACGGTAATTGGCGATGGTTTTTTTTTCTTTAATTGAAAGTACAGACTCGGAACTTTCATTTTTTTATAGTAAGAGGGCTAAGCAAGGCAAAGCACATAAAGTTTTTTTCCATCAAAAAATGAAAAGTTGATATTTTTTAGTATAATTTTTGAAAAATTATAAAAATTAGCTTACTTTCCCAATTTCAATAAATTTTTTTTTATAAACAAGTACGTGCTATATTTTCCACTGCCAATGCCACTGTGCGCAGTGCCAGTTCGTTTTGTCTGTAAGATTTATTACGTATACGCAGTGGTGACGCCGAGAATTTGGTAGTATGGATTGATACAAAATTTTCTGTAAATTATAAATGTCATATATAGAGTGGATTGCAATCCAATATTTAAAGCCGGAAATCTTAATGAGAACATATTCCAGATTACGAAAAAACAAAAATTTCTTTTATAAAATTATGCAATGCGTGATAACTAAAAGGCAGAAGTTGTGTAAAAGTTTTTCAAAGATATGTATGTATTATCTTGGACGGAATAAAGCAGTGCTGCCTTTTTGTTCATGTTTTTTCGCACTGGTTAAAGTGCAGCTGAGTAAATTTATTAAAGCAAAGTGACACTGCAACATATTTAATTTCATGGCTGTCACAGCGATTATTTTAATTGTGTGGCAGAAAGCGGCCTAGATATAGAAGAAGGGTAGATTGCTGGGGAAAGAGGAGAATCTTAATGAAAGTGGGAATACTTGCAAGTCAAATAAAAGCGAAGTGAGGACTGCAAGGTGGCGGGAGGCGTATGTGGAGAGGAGGAAAAATAATGACAACGAATAACAGCGAGAGAATTGCTGTTCGAGCGTAATACTATGTATGTATTGTATGTGTTCACACAAGAATTATTACTGTTCGCATACACATATAGACATAGAAATAGCTGCAATATGTAGTAAAAACAGAGGAAATTTAATTAGCGCTAAAGGATGCCTAATAAAGCTGGGCGAGTAAGCTGAAAAATTGCAAAAGTTTGCTTCGGTTAGGGGGTCACAACGCGCAGTAGCTTTGTACACAGACATATATACAAATATGGTACATTCACAAATAAACATACAAATATACACATGTACATATTTCCAGTTTAATTTTTGTTGTTGGCCTTGAATTAATTTAATTTCAACATAATTTTATTGCAATAAGCACGCGCTAGCTCACTCAGACTACTCCGCTGATGCATGGTGTAGCATACTTTTAGTTGCTTAATCCTCAGCTATATTATATAGTGCAATAGCGGTCTACACCTAGGCGGTTAGGTTTTGGGTTATAAATTTCAGCACTAAAAGTGGTAGCGCACGTTCATCTATACTCCCATACAATGCCCTGTGTGTGTGTGTTAGTGTTCGTGCAAGTGTCGCTAACACATAAATTTTGCTTTACAACGCTGACATTTTTATGGTACCGAAAGTCGGCAGTCCGTGGAACTTCAATTGGCTAAAGCAGCTACAAAATCTGGTGCGAATTGTTGTGATAATAAGGGAGAGTGGAAAAGACCGCTTGGCGAAGAAAGCATTGACCTGTAGCCTGCCGGCTAATAAAACAGCAATATTGTTATGCTTAAAGCAATACGTTTAGAGGAAATCTATCAATATTTTCGGAGAGAATTTTAAAATACTCTATGCGAGTCATTTTCTTTTTTTAGGAATTTTATTACAAGGTCTCAGTTTTAATAAGCTATTAAATTATTGGAAGATTTTGTGAAAGGCATGAGACAGATCTTCGAGAATTTTTGAGAAAATTTTTGTAAATTTTTTTTTTTTAATATTCGAACACTATTTTGAAAACTATTTGGAATGTTATCGTAGAAGCCGTGGAAGCTTTTGTGACGAACACATTAACGCTTTTTCAAAGCTTTTTATTTTTGCAAGTTTCTAGGAAAGACTGATTGGTTTTGTGAAATCATTTTGGGAGGATTTTAAAGCTAATGTGAATATATTTGAAAATTTCTTTATAAGCTTTTTGTATCTGGTCATTGGGAAATATTTTTGGAAGCGAAAGCTTTCTGAAAACTGTTGAGAAAAATATTTGAACACGTTTTCTGAAAGTTACCGTAGAAGCTTTTTAAGAAGTCGTCGTGAACGCTTTTTTGAAAGCTTTCGCCTACGCCTAGCTATTTGAAAGCATTTCCGAAAGTGTTTATGAAAGCCATTGTGTCATTATCGATTAACCTTTTATAGGCTTTTGTTAAAATTGTTAAAACCAAATCTTTAAAGGTTGCTTTTAAAAAGAATTTTTTAAAATCTTCCGTGAAAACTTTAACAAATTTTTCGAAAATTTCCTTAAGCATTAAAAAAAAGGTGCGTGGAGTCCCTACGCGCGGATGAAGTTATACTTCTTAGTGATTTTCAGAAATGCATATCATTTTGTATGAAAGAAAACTAGAAAACTTGAATTTACATTTTATAAATTTATTATGCACATAAAATGAAGAATAAAGCAATCTCTAAATGAAGGAATTTTGACTCGGAAAGTAGTTCCGTCTCTTCGTTGCGGAAGAGAATATGCAGCGTAATCATCTCTCTTTTGTTCTTCGCCATTTTGGCTGCCGGATTGACTTGTGAAGATCAATTTTTTGTTGGTGACATATTCATATGTGTACGCATATGTATGTTTGTATGCTTGTGATTTATTTTTTCGGCAATGTATGCAAATATATGTACATATAAGTATATATGAATGTATGAACATGCAAGTCAATGCGCACACATGCGTATACATACACTCATATGAGCATGTACAGACACACAAGATAGGATAGAAGATGTATGCCTTTTAACATCATATACTCTACAAATAAATATTTTTCTTACTAATAGAAATTAAAATAAAGAAAAATACTTATTTTTATAGTATACGAAGTTAAAAGTAAAAAATTAAAAATTTATTCTGTCGGGATTCGAACCTGGGACCTGTGTTAGCATCTTGACCTTCCAAGCGCTTACCACCAACACCACCATTGATAATTAGGTTGCACTGCCTTAAGTATGATTTGGTTATGAATGCAAGAAACATACGATGGTTCTAATAATTTTGTTTAAGTATAGAAATATACATACTTTGTAGAACATTTGCTTTCGCAATAAATTTATCACAGCAATACATATGCATAATATGTATATACAACATATACATAACATTGCTGTGATGCCCTGAGAAGTATAGTCTTAATAAATTTACTATTAATTTTTTGCTTACTAATAGAAATTAAATTTATCGCAGCAATATTATGTATATGTTTATGTATATTGCTGTGATAAATTTATTTTCTATTAGTAAGAAAAAAATATTTATTAGTATTGATTTCCAAAAGCACAGAAATGATTCTGTGAATTTATTCATTAAAATCGCCACTCAGAAGTCGTTTTATCCCTTGTAAGCGAGCGATTTTCTTAAATCTCACGCTTCCACATAAAACCATATACCTCGTCCTCGTGGGTCAGTTTCAAAAACCACAGAAGTGATTCTGAAAGGCCAACGCAGAGTATTTCAACCAAAACATACGTAAAATAGTTGAGAATTCGCAGAAATGAAAGACAAACGAAAGAAAAAGAAGTATAACTTCAATAATGCACAAGCACACAAACATAAATATGCGCACACATGTGCATAGTCACCTCGTCATCGCGGAGAATATGAAGAGACAGAAACATATGTATTTACGGCAGCGTTGTCCACTGCCTATGCGCACAATAGCGCACGGACAGTACCAGACACCTCACACCAACATGTCGCGACAAGTGTCTGTGAAAGCACGATTGCGCTACTGTATTCAAACTAAAAAAAAATAAATTTCGTTAAGATTCGATCGTATGTTTCTTGCATGCATAACCAAATCATACTTAAGTCAGCGCAACCTAAGAGTCAATGGTGGTGTTGGTGCTAAGTGCTTGGAAAGTCAAGATGTTAACACAGGTCACAGGTTCGAATCTCAACAGAATTTATTTTTAATTTTTTGCTTTTAATTTTTTGCTTTTTAACATAGTATACTATACTAATAAATATTTTTTCCTTACTAATAGAAAATAAATGTATCACAGCAATATTATGTATATGTTTATGTATATTGCTGTGATAAATTTATTTTCTATTAGTAAGAAAAAAATATTTATTAGTATAGTATACGATGTTAAAAAGCAAAAATTTAAAAATAAATTCTGTTGAGATTCGAACCAGTGTTCACATCGTGACATTCTAGCCGCTTACCACCAACACCACCATTGACAATTAGGTTGCGCTGACTTAAGTATGATTTGGTTATTCATGCAAGAAACATACAATGGTTCTAATAATTTTGTTTAAGTATAGAATATACATACTTTGTAGAACATTTGCTTTCGCAATAAATTTATCACAACAATACATATGCATAATATGTATATACAACATATACATAACATTGCTGTGATGCCCTGAGGAAGTATAGTCTTAATAAATTTACTATTAATTTTTTGCTTACTAATAGAAATTAAATTTATCACAGCAATATTATGTATATGTTTATGTATATTGCTGTGATAAATTTATTTTCTATTAGTAAGAAAAAAATATTTATTAGTATAGATTTCAAAAAGCACAGAAATGATTCTGTGAATTTATTCTTTAAAATCGCCACTCAGAAGTCGTTTTACCCTTTGTAAGCGAGCGATTTTCTTAAATCTCACGCTTCCAGATAAAACCATATACCTCGTCCTCGCGGGTCAGTTTCAAAAACCACAGAAATGATTCTGTGTGATTCTGAAAGGCCAACGCAGAGTATTTCAACCAAAACATACGTAAAATAGTTGAGAATTCGCAGAAATGAAAGACAAACGAAAGAAAAAGAAGTATAACTTCAATAATGCACAAGCATACAAACATACATATGCGCACACATGTGAATATGTCACCAACCAAAAATTGAAACATTGTTCTACAAAAACAACAACAGCATAAGCATGGAACATTGTGTTGTGTTGTTGTGTCGGCCGAGCTGTGCCGAAAGAAACGAACAAACGATCGCCGATTGTCACCGCTTCGCTTGCTGCTCGCACATCTTCGCAGACAAGGTTGCGTTACATTCATATGGATGGAGCGAGGTTGCGCAACTTTGCGTTACTTTTATATGGAAGGTTGCGCAACCAGAATCTATCGCAACCTTTTCCGTCGTATAAGAAGTATAACTTCAAAAAAAAACTTTCTGGTTCCGTTTTACGAGAGCTTCCTTTAAAACATTTCATATTTTGTTAAAGCTTTTGAGTCTTTGTTGGTCTTCCATAAACAAAAAAAACTGTTGAAAGTGTGTCCACAAACACTTATCTCACGGAATTCCTCACAGAAATTGATTTTTGCAATATTATGCATTCGGCTGAAATTGCAAGTTTTTTCAAATGACAATTCTCACTTATTCAATAACCCTTCACTAATACTGATTGAAATTTGTTGTACACACTAATCGCAAAAGGAATCGTTTAATTACCGCAAATTATTGTAAAGTTTTGCATTCGACAAATGAGAGTGACAAGGAAAAAGCGCAATTAAATTGATTTTGCTTGTCATTAAATTTAAGGTAACGACACTTTGAACTTTGACCTCTCGTTGCAAATACACTGTTAGTAGAAACGACTTACAAACATCGCTGATAATAAATGTAGATGTGCGTGGATAGACACGCGTATATGTGCGTGAAAGCATACCAGTATATGTAAATGGTTATATTTGTTTTAGCTTGAACTCAATTACAATTATTACTGTAAAGATGTGTCACCTCTCAAGCTGATACCTGTGTGCAAATAAGTTCCCACATGAGAGATGCGATATAAGTATATGTGTGTGGACTGAAACACTGAAAGTATGAGAAGGAGATAGAGTGAGAGGTAGCTTATATTTAGCAGATAAAATTTATCGAATACACCAATAATACAAATTGTAAGTTCTGAACTGGTATATAAAATATTGGTTGAAAGTAAGTTGAAAATAAACTATGATTTAGACTATGAATAGAATAACTATTTTGTAGTCATGTTGTTTAATTTTTCACTACGGAACTAGATTTTACTCGTAACCAGTCGCAAGTCAGATGAAAATAAACGAGTCTTTAGATTAAAAATCGTAAACTATTTCTTTTGTTTAATGTATTAGGCCTACAACTTTACTTCCGCCGTTTTCCAATAGATGTCTCTAGGGTCAAACACATCAACATTAACCCAACAAAATATTTGTAGAGATTTGTTTGCATCCCAAACTTATTCTGAACTGAAAATGACATTTTTTGAGCCGATTCCTCGACATTTGCGGGAATTTTTGCTTTTCTTTTTTAATTTCAAGAAAATAGCGGCTGAGGACCCGACCACGCTTTACTGCGGCTGACACACACATAGATAATACTATTAGTCTACTACTACCATCTATATGATTTCTATTAGGTATTAAAAAAATATAGAATTTTTGTAAAGCAACTTGTGTTAGTTCACAAAAAAATGGATCATAAAGCATTTCGTGTGTTAATTAAGCATTGCTTTTTGAGGGAATAAGGGAAAACACTTTTGGACCGTTTTTATACAATAAAGCCTTAAATTTACAAAGAAAATGGCGGAAGTATTAGACCTAATATATTTTGATAACTTGACTTTAAAGACCTAATTGTGAACTACTTTTAGCACCTTCAAGCATAAAACTATTTTATTCCTTTGCTGTTTAATTTGTGAACTAGTCTATACAAAACTAGTTGTGAACCATTTATGAAATACCAGTCGTGAATCAGCTGAAAATTAAGCAGTTTCTACCGAAAGTAGCTATTGACGGTTTATAATAAATATTTTTGTCCAAAATATCTGCTTTTATATATCGTCAACTGAAATGCAAAACATTTTAACATTTTCGGAAATTTACAGTGTTATGAATGAAACACGAAATAAAATGGTGAAAAAAGTGAAAAAAAAATTAATATTGGTTAAAACTGGTTTATATCTGAAATGTTGAACGTATGTAATATTTTGTCTGTAATTTGAAGTAGTGAAGCGTTATCAATAAAACACTCAATTTCGAATTTATTGATGATACGTTATTTTGCATTTCACAGATATACGGGCGTACATGTGTGCATTGATAACTGCATACGCGCTAAAGTAGGTGTTGATAGTAAACAACACTATGAGACTTCCTTTACGGTGAGTCGGTGCCTCCATGCTTTCTTGTTTTTTGTGTTGTTGTAGAGTGTCTTCAACGGCTAATGGCTTTTTTATGTATTTGTATATTCGTATGATGCTTGAGCTGCTCAAGTCAGGAGATGAGAGGGAGGTGAGAAAAGGAGTTATTAATGTGTGTAGCGTAATGTAGATATACTCGTATAAACGAGTATGTGTGTATGGTGTGTTTCTTATTCATACGCACATATACATTCACAAGTATTTTGCTGCCCATTCTTAGCGTACTACTCATTATATGCATGTGCCATACAAGCACTCGAGTGACACTTGCAACAATATCGACAAAATCAACAACAACTGTCGGCTTGGTAATAGCAGTTTGATGACTAGCGGCGCTTCCTCAACTGAGGCTGTCAGCAGTCTGCTACCATGTCATTTCATCAGTTTACTCATCTTGCACACACACACACATATACATATAAATGTAGAACTACATATTCAAGACAGAACGGCTCGAACATTTCTATGTGGTGGCGCCACAAGAATGCGCTGCATTTTTCATTATGGAAAACTGGAAAACGGGTAGGCAACGGTTAAACAGACGATTCGATGGAGTGAGCTCTGCCCCAGCTAAGCAGAGGAGGAATCGTGTCGAGGAGGAAGCGTAAATTACTGTTTTTCAAGTGAGGGTGGATAGTGGAAGGTAATAGTGCGTGACCTCCTTACAGAATCGACGCGTTATGCATGTCTCGCACGTTTCATTGCATTTCTGGCTTATCGCCGCATTTTCTGTCCGCACAGCTGCTGCATTTCCGATTACAATTCATCATGGAACTACGGAAATTTTATTCTGCCGCATTTTGTTGTTTTAATTGCGTGTACATACGTACATACTATACATATATCGCTCCAAGGCATGTCAGCTATGAGTTGCGTACCAATGTAGAAGTAGGAAAGAAAGTAGAGTTTAAATGTATATGTATGTATAGACGCACTTAACGGCCGACTTCAAGTGATGCTTGATAATTCATTGAAACCCGTGAAATGGAATCTGTAAATCTTGAAGGAGCTGTAATCAAGCATAGATATCATTAATCTTCAATTGAATTTATCCCTGTCATCGATATCTGTTGAGCTTTGTAAAATTTTATGTTTTACAGATTGAGTGATCTGATCCACTCGAAATCTGGCAAGCTTCGTAACCTTGCCTACTAGATTTATCAGACTGTGCTACTTCGATGAAATGCTGCTGGTCTTAAGTCCTTATAAGTGAAAGTAATAATCTGAAATATGTCCTTGGTGGTTCAAACTATTCCCAAAACCATACTAAAGATACTCTAAGCTAGTTGTGGTAATATTGTCATATTTGTCGCCAAAAATTATTGTTCTTAAGAAATCTTTCAAGATTGACTAACATTCGAGCATATCACTTCACTTGTAGGAGGCTTTTGAGACTTTGAAAGCTCAAGTACGCCTCAAGTCCAAATATGAAGTTGATTGTGCTGCTCCATGTCTAGATAAGCCATGAATTAGTAGAAATAATCCGATTAGTTTGATTAGTCTATCTTCCTTTTCGTCCAAAAAATTTCTTAAATACGAGGTGTGTTCAAAAAGTATCGCGAATTTTGTGTTTTTTCAAAAATGATTTATTTATTCATGAATATATATTTTGTCCCCTTCAAAGCAATCCCCATGAGATATTATACACTTGTGCCAACGGAAGCACTTCAAAGAATCATTTTTTTTATCTTCTTCAGCTCCTCCTTCGATGCCGTCTTTAACGTAACGTCGTCCTTTCATGGGCCTCTTCAGTTTAGGGAACAAGAAAAAGTCACAGGGGGCCAGATCTGGGAATACGGTGGCTGCGGCATCATTAGTGTGTTGTTTTTGGCCAAAAAGTCGCGCACAAGCAACGATGTGTGAGCAGGGGCGTTATCGTAGTGCAAAAGCCAATTTGTGTTCTTCCACAAATCCGGGCGTTTCTTGTGGATTGCGCAATACTTGCAGGCTATATTCCTTATTGGCCGTTCTTCCCTGTGGCAAGAACTCATGATGCACCACGCCCCAGCAATCGAAGAAAATTGTCAGCAAACTGTCGCGATACTTTTTGAACCCACCTCGTAAAGTTGACTAAAATCAAATGGATTAGTGAAAGCAGTATCTCTATAAATTATTAGGTAAATGCAATTTTTTTAAAATTCTCGACTGTGAAAAAATTGTATGCTCTGAAAAAGTCGGCCTCTCGTCATCGTTTCAAATTATCCATATAAAATTAACAGAGTTTTGAAACCTAAAAAAGAGGGAATCTAATTGTTTTTGATTCTGGACGGCATGGAAAGCCGAAAAAATCGTATTTTGGTAGTTTCGATGGATGGTACTGTGAAAGAAAAGTCTAAAGCAAGCAAACAAGCCTTTCGGTGTTTTATATACATATATAGCTGTAGCTTATCCTTGCACGGAATTTTCGTACTATCCGTTTAATTTGCTTCTTCCCTCACTGAATTTCCATGACAATGCTAGGTTTTACAATCTTAATTTATTGCCGCTTTCGTCAAAAATTTAATATCACACTATCCTACTGACTTTATGCGCTTTATGTGAATTGCGGCTGCAGTGAGCTGTTCACAGACACTAACAATGTTCTTCGATTCCTCTTCTTCACCATAGCAGCAACATTTCTCTCTATATTTTCCGCGTCTCTGCACTTTTTGCGTTTCCTTTTGCCTGCGAGCGGCGAGTGTTCACCGTTGGCAATTAGATTTTCATTAAGCAGTACCATGCTTCGGCTCGTCTCTGCACCTTGATCACCCCCATATCCCTTTGGTGCATATTTTTCTTGTCGTCCTTCATTGATTTTACCAGCACCTCACCGACATTGCCATGCATGATGCAATAAGAATTTATGAATGCATGCGGCGCTTGTTGCATGCAGCATGCTGTGGCATGTGGCAACGTGCTGTTTCACTATATTCATTGCATATTCATTTATCGCTTTGATGAATTGCCTTTTTCGTAATGAATTAATTAGTATGTGAGTTATTGGCAGTTCTTTTATCGGTACCTCCGCGGGTTTTTTAAATTCATTTGGCTGCATTTAAAGTATTTTTAATTGCGTCAATGATTTTCCAATTAAAGTTGAAGTTACTTTCGGTGATCTTTAGTTAATGGATTTAATGATCTAATGAGAGCGGGTTTCTATAAAAATAGTTTATACTTTTGTTAAAGATATAGCTGTAGTTGAAAAGTTTTCCGAATAATCTGTTTTCGAGAGTGTCTTTTTGTAAAATATCGAAATCACCAAACTGAAGAACTGAATGAAAGAGAAGTCATTACCGTTAGTCAATATAGTGCATACTAGGCCTGAAACTTCCTTGCTTATACTTTTGAGATAAGAACGGTTTCCCGTTAAAGAAATGGTTTATGGCTTGCACAACAGACTTTTTTATTAAGATTCTGACAACTACATGTTCCGATCTTCTCAAGTCTTTATTGTGCAGTAATCCCGTTGGTTATTATTTTCTAATGTTTGAATATACTTATTACTTCGGTCTGAGTTTACGGAGTTCTTATCTGATCAATTCTAAGTATATGTATATACATAATTATTGAACATTGGTGAATCCTTTTGTTAATTAAGAATCCTTGCTTTCTATAGAAGAGCGTTCTAATTACTATTTTGTTCAAAACTGCCAAATCTGTTTGGTTATTTCATGTGTGCTCGCCTCGAATCAGTTCTTCACGTTCTGTATATTTTTGTGGTTAAAAGTGGTAACGTTGTTGTATACAATTTCATTTCTCAAGTTTATTTCGGTTATTATCCGAAAGCATTTAGTAAATTCCAATAAAAAGAGATCGTAAAGTCTATAGTCTTTTTAGTGCTGTGACCTTACTTACGATCCCTCTTCCAGCGTCTCACATCATGGAGTCTCACACCTTGGATCTGCAAGTTTTTGAAGTGTGCCTTGTTAAGGCTGCACAAGTGCAGAATAGTGCTTTGCTCTTGACATTTCCTGCAGTCGTTTCGATCAGCTCTATTCTGTAGACGTGTGCCACCACCATTCTGTAACCAATGAGTATTCCAATCATGTTCCTTCAATAGTTCCTATTGAAGATTATTCCAGCTAATGGTGAAGATAATTCATTGATTTACCACGGTCGGTCACATTATTACATGACAGCCGTCGACCGTAGACTTGGCAATCTCGTTCACTAGCTCATTGCCGTTGATGGCTTTGTAATTGAAGTCAAATATCATTTTGTCGAAACAGAAACTTAAAATTTAGGAGAGAGTGTTTACTATCACTCGAAAGATCATTCATTTCCATTTATTGTTTTGGGATTATATCTCTCAAATGTTGGCCGCGGCTACATGTCAGATGATCCATCCGTTGAGTCCAATATTGGATGACTTGTTTGAGCATTTCCTGGTAGCTGGAAAATAACACTCGTGATGTTTTTCTCCAAGGCTTGAATCGAAGCGGGATTGTCCTTAGACTTTACGCATCGCCACAGGAAAGTGTTCTCTCAGTAAACTCATTGATTTCTGCGATGTGTGGGAAGTGGCGCTCTCTTGTTGAAACTAAATGTCGCCGAGATCTCGAGCTTCTATTTCGAACATCAAATATGTGGTTATTATGGCACGATAACAGTCGCCCCTGCCATTTTGTGTTCTCACTGCCATCATTTTTGAAATATAAACCGACGAATTCACTTCCCAACAAATCAGACCAAACCTTAGTTTTTCCTGAATGAAATGGCACTTCCTGAATTTTTTCAGGTTTCTCTTCGTCTCAAATGCGGCAATTTTGCTTATGTACATATCAATTTATCCAGAAATGGGTATTATCGCTGAAAAAAATTTGACTCGATACCGACAGATCTTCTTTCAAGAGCCCATAGAGTGAAGCAATCTCACGAGTGAATGTTGAGCGGGAATTTAACGTATTTTCCTTCTTCGACGTTCTTGTTTCAAAACTCATAACAAAATTAAAAAAAATTGTTTTCGAATAAATTTCGATTACGTGTGCGAAAATTTTAATGCGCACATTTGCTAATTGTTTTCATTTTATTTCACCTAATGCACATTTCGACTACAGCGAAAATTTTGCCAAAATTTAACAAATTTTCAGCAACATTTTCCGCACGCACAGCTAAAACGCGATGTTGCTTGCAAAACAAATCCAGCTGACGTGTCTACGGTAGCATGAGTGCAGCATAACTGATACGCGTATCTGGCATTAACAGCGGTATGCCACATCCACTGTGCCACATGTAATGCGTCTGCTCGTACTTATGTAATATGTTTATGGCTCGCTTGAGTTGCGCAGCGCACCGCCGCTGCAACAACGTGTGGCTGTTGCATTGCGCTGTAATTAAATTTTAAATGTAAAGTACATAATTCGTTGCGCACGGGCCTGTATATGTGCGCATGTGTTTTAGTGTAAAGATTATTATGCTGCATTCAATATGGCACGCCGGGTCAAAATGTATGTTCTGTTGCAGCATGTTGTCTGTTGAATGCGTAAAAACAGCTACACGCGCCACAAAGTATGCTACGATTTTCGGAGTAAATAATTAAATTGGCTACGCTCTGCTACGCTGATTGTAATTATTTTCCCTTGTGTTTAAGCGGAAATATTTCCAAATTTTCATTGCGCTCTAAAAATATATGAATTTATAATCATTTTGAAAATAAGTAGTATCGTGTTTTTTAAATAAAATTATTCTGAAATGTGTACTTTCTCTTTTATCATTTGTTCGATAAGCTCAAAGCGCTTTGACGATTTACTAGAGTCTTATGATCTATTGTATTTAAGATTTATATATCACATTGGACCGGTGCTCTAAGCTTTCCTGTCCTGACATGGACATGGCTGTATGTGTTTCGAATCGAAGTGACTTTATCTTCCATCTGGACAACATGGTCTAACCAGCGCTTTCATTTGATTTTTAAGCGCTTAACTATATCCATGTCGCGTAGAGATGCACAGTTCGTATTCCCATCTTTTTCGGCTCCAAAGATCTTGCGGAGAATAGTTCTTAAGAATGCTCTAAGTGATTTTTATCGCGATTCTACATCGCCCATGCTTCTGGCCCGTATAATTAGCCGAATAATGAAACAGAGCGAAATTTTAATCCCAAAGTAGAACCTATAAGCAAGGGTTATTCTCTCCTTGGCTTAGATTATTGGTGGTATTTATGGTGGTTCCGAGGTATTCAAAATCCTTGAATTTTTCAAATTTATAGCTGCCGAAAGTGTCGAAGTACCCTAGACGCGAAGAAGTTTTGTGTACGCTATCCAAGAACTTTGTCTTGTCCTCATTCACCACAAGACCAACTTCTTTCGCTTATTTCTCCAAGTTGAAAAAGGCTGCGTTGATGGCTCCGTTTTTTACGACCAACGATCTTAGGACCAACCTCTCACCCCTGGAGCAAGGTACTTTCAGAGTAGACAGTCTCACTGCGGTTCCGATAAGCGGCCCTGCCTTAAACCTTGTCTAATATTGAAAGGTTCGGCGAGGCTCTTTACGAGTTTGACGGAGCTGGTGATAAAAATGTTGAGTACAGTTTTCTCATAACCATAAGAATTTTGTAGAGAAATAAAATTTAGAAATAAGCAGATTTTGTCAATGCTGTCGATAGCTGCTTTGAAATCGACACAAAGGTAATGGGTGTCGATTTGTTTATCAACTGGATCAAACAAATTGTGAAAATTTGGTCTATGGTAGACTTCCTTTTTGATAAAATTTTCGGGCTACACTCATGCTAGCCAGCATCTCAAGCCCTTCGTACTCAAATTTGTCTGCCTGCCTTATCTTCAAAGAGCTTTTGGCAAGCTCTAAAAGCTTCTAGAAAGCTTTTAATTTTTTAAACTTTTTGAAATTAAGACAGCTTTCAGGTATTATTTGATCAAATTCATTGAAAACGATCAACTATTTACAAAGTGAAAAAAATTTTCTGTGTTAAAATGCAATATTAAAAATTTTAAATTTCAAAAGCTGATTCGTAATTTTTTTTAATTTAACATCGCAATTCTCTAAGAATTTTACTTTTATAAGGAACTAGCTGTTACCCTGTGCACTTCGCTACACCTAAATCGATTAAAACTCTTAAGGGATTTTACTTTGTGTTTTATTTATTGTTGTAAAACTGTTACTTATTTATAAAACATATTGGTATGCAACATTTTTGGTTTGTCCACCTGGCGCGTAAATGAATAAGCACCTTGGTGTTCCTACTCTCGAGCATGCGACGAACAATTGGCCGTGGGAGAAGCACGGTTCTTCCAAATTGACGTCGCACACTTGAAACGTTTGCCCTTGCGATTTGTTGATATTCATCGCAAAGGCAAGACGTACTGGGAACTGCAAGCGCTAAATTCAAACGGCATGTCCGTTGGAATCATGGGAATGCGTGGTAAGAGTACAACTTCACCTGCTCCTTGCCATTTAGTATTGTTGCTTCAACCAAATTTGGCACAATTTTTTGACTGAAAGTCTTGTGCCATTACACAAAGTCGGTGGCTTCAGATTTCGTAGAAGTATAATGGGTGAACCGACTTTCAGGACCAAACGATGCGGTGGCAGACCGGGGGGATCCAAAGAATTCAGTTGGATAATTGACTACTTCATCTTGATTCAAAACGCTATTCAATCGATGTATATGTTGTAGCTTCTCCTGGCAGTTTTTCTTGAATGGCAAAATTGATTTCGTTGACGTGTACAACAATATTCGGAAATACACTTTCAATCAATTCTTCTTTCGATTGTAAAAGTGTACCTAAGTTGTTCGGCAATGTGATCAAACCGGTATCATCGATTGGTATTTTGCCTTCGCCAATGTCCAACAACTGCTTCGAAAACGCCGCTACGGATCGACCATTTTGCAATTGGACTCGCATGTTGATGGCAAGAGTCAGCCTTTGAACATGTCTCCACAAAACTGACGATTTTAAACATGCGTTTATTTCGTCGGCAGGAGTTGATCGAGGAATGACTGGCAAAGTTTGCCGAAAATCGCCGGATAATAAGACTAATGCTCCACCAAAAAGTTGTTGCTTTTGTCGTAAATCTTGCATTGTTCTATTGAATGCTTGTAATGACTTTTTGTTAGCCATTGGGCACTCATCCCATAGAACTATTCCAGCTCCTCGCAAAACTTTTGCCATTGCTGAATTCCTCGATATGTTGCACGTTGGTGTTTCAACGACTTGGATGTTCAACGGTAATTTCAATGCAGAATGTGCTGTTCGGCCGCCATCAAGTAGAGTAGCAGCGATGCCTGACGAAGCAATTGCCAGCGCAATTTTCTGCTGTGACCGTATAGTTGCATGAATCAAAGAGATCAGAAACGTTTTCCCTGTACCACCGGGCGCATCCGGAAAGTAGAATCCACCGGCGTTATTGTCAACCGCTGGGCGCAGTTATGCCAAGTTGCGCTAATGCCTTATTCGCAATTGTAAGGCACAGATCTTCAACCAATATCAAAGCATCATTATACATTTGTAATGTATGTATATAGCAAGTCTGCTCGATTACGCGCCATAATTAATGAGTCCTCGGTCATGCAGGCTTTGTACTTATTCCACAGTTCTTGCGGATTTGACGGAAGGCATGTAGATATTATTATGGCGAATAGTACGCGTATTTGTTTTGGATGAGATGTGAGTGATGCGTCATGAAGTGCGGTGTCCCAATGCATATCATCTTCTAACAAATGCAATCGCTGACATGCTTCACGATACGTCGCACACAACTGACCGTTAACAGTTTTCAAATGATCTTGGTCCGCGCACGTTGACTAATAGTAGACGCAAATAGAAACATTCGGCGTTGTTCGGATGGATGGTGTAAATGCGTCCTATGGCATCGGTTTTACGGACATTTGGATAACCGTCAACACGCTCCCCTTGCTTTCGTCGTTGAAATGTTTTCGATGATGGATTCCAAGTGAAATATTGTGGTATTTAGGAATATAGCGATGTTCTTGCAAATTCATCGTTTTCACACAACTCGAAAAAGGTAGTTAGTGTTGTCCCCGGTGGTCGTGCTGCGCTTTGTTGTACATTGTCTGCAGTGAAATAAACGCGTTGACCATTTTCGAGATGAACTGCCAAATGAAGAACAACGGGATGCCGGTCGTGTATTGGGAACGATAAAATGCGCCATACCGCTTCATTGCTGCTTATATAACGGCCCATTTGGTATTGCTGAATTTCATCTATTCTCTGATAACCACTCCGAAAACTGCTATATCACTGCCTTTATTTACGTATTTGCAGATGTATTTGATCGATTTGACAGAGTTGCAATATTCTACATTGATGTGCATCAACGTCTTGATTCCGAACTTTTATGACCGTTGAATTACCGCCATCTTCAGCGGATCGACGCCGATATAATGGATATCCGTCATTTCCAGTGATTGTATCATCAACTAAAGCTCTAGGATAGCACTTTGAACACTTATTGTCAATCATGCATGGTGACGTTGGATTAATAGCGCCGCAAGGGCCGTGGATCATGTTTTTAGTTACAACGTTGAACAATTGTGGGTCGATTGCTTCATCTGGAACTTCCGCTGAGATGACTTTATCAATCTGATCTGGTCGTATTTTTTCGAACTAACCAAATCAAGATGTGTGCATGCGGTAATCCTCTTTTCTGCCATTTGATCGAGTACATCCAGCATCGAACTTCTCCAAAAACACGAAGTTTCACAATTAAATCCATCATTGCTTTTTGCTTTTTCCTGAATACACGTGCTGTTAAGTCGTGACGATCAGTTGTTGATTGACCGGGGAACAAATGGCATTTGATGTCATTCCACTTGGTATTGCACGTGAACGTTATGAACAGATCCGAACTGCCGTAATGGCGCACATACGACATCGGATCTTGCGTATAGTCGTGCATATGGCGCGGACTGCCGATGTATGTGGCTGGCAATATTGTCAGACGTCCAATTCTATTCACATTTGCATCATTCATCACGGCATCTCTCAAATGGATGTACTCTTCAGAACGCAATTTCGCTTGGTTGAATCGAATAAAGTGGACACGTTCGGTCTCGATCTTCGCATACATATCAACTAAATACTGATGGAAAAGCTTGCGATATTTCAGGATGTAGTTGTCTTCTTGCACTGAGTTTTTTTGGTGTTTCTTTGGCTATAAATGAACAATACACAAAATATTTAATCGTAAGTAACATTTCTTCGATTTATCAATCGCATATTGATGTGATAGCCGTCATCACCTCTCCAGAATAATATCGGATACTGTAATTCATTATAAAGGGTGATTTTTTAAGAGCTTGATAACTTTTTAAAAAAAAAAAAACGCATAAAATTTGCAAAATCTCATCGGTTCTTTATTTGAAACGTTAGATTGGTTCATGACATTTACTTTTTGAAGATAATTTCATTTAAATGTTGACCGCGGCTGCGTCTTAGGTGGTCCATTCGGAAAGTCCAATTTTGGGCAACTTTTTCGAGCATTTCGGCCGGAATAGCCCGAATTTCTTCGGAAATGTTGTCTTCCAAAGCTGGAATAGTTGCTGGCTTATTTCTGTAGACTTTAGACTTGACGTAGCCCCACAAAAAATAGTCTAAAGGCGTTAAATCGCATGATCTTGGTGGCCAACTTACGGGTCCATTTCTTGAGATGAATTGTTGTCCGAAGTTTTCCCTCAAAATGGCCATAGAATCGCGAGCTGTGTGGCATGTAGCGCCATCTTGTTGAAACCACATGTCAACCAAGTTCAGTTCTTCCATTTTTGGCAACAAAAAGTTTGTTAGCATCGAACGATAGCGATCGCCATTCACCGTAACGTTGCGTCCAACAGCATCTTTGAAAAAATACGGTCCAATGATTCCACCAGCGTACAAACCACACCAAACAGTGCATTTTTCGGGATGCATGGGCAGTTCTTGAACGGCTTCTGGTTGCTCTTCACCCCAAATGCGGCAATTTTGCTTATTTACGTAGCCATTCAACCAGAAATGAGCCTCATCGCTGAACAAAATTTGTCGATAAACACATTTCGAACCGAACACTGATTTTGGTAATAAAATTCAATGATTTGCAAGCGTTGCTCGTTAGTAAGTCTATTCATGATGAAATGTCAAAGCATACTGAGCATCTTTCTCTTTGACACCATGTCTGAAATCCCACGTGATCTGTCAAATACTAATGCATGAAAATCCTAACCTCAAAAAAATCACCCGTTAACTACGGTGTAGCTCGGAAACACGCTGAAGTTGTTCGTTTCTACGGTGCAGTACAATATCTCGCGATTCAAACTGGAATTTTCAGGAGAATCTGTATAGGCGGGATGTATCATTTTTTTTTTTTTTTGCAAAACGTGCAATGATACACCCATTAAATTTCTTATGTGCACCCTCCAAACGGACCCCAATCACCCCTGAAAATTTCATTGAAATCGGGCAAGCCGTCTAGGAGGAGTATGCGAACAGGAAGTTTTGCCACTTAATTTTATATATATAGGTAACTTTTCTATTAAAATTCTGTGTTACGTTTCTGGACTTACATTTTGGAATAGTATATAAGCTTAGACGAAAGCGTACTTAATACAGTTTCTTGTAGAAGTGTTCTACACAACCCAATTTGTGCTCAATTTGTCTCATATAAATGGTCTTTTTTATTTGTAGAACTCTTCTAGTCAGATATAGCTGCAACCTGCATGCACTATTATGGAGTCATAAAAATAGTTACCTCACATATTCTAAAAACCTCCAAAGGCCTCTAAGAATTCGAAAATAGCACGGGAGGGTGTTATCTAATCATCCAGTTGAATTGCCGAGAGCTTCAACTGGCTTAAATACTTTCAGTTTTCTACGCTTCAAAGCAAATTATCTGATTGTATTACGAATTTGGCCTGAGTAAACTGAAAATTACATTATACAGATTAATATATAGCAAACTTTCTCTCACTTATCTTCTAATTTTCTTACTGCTTAATTTCATATAAATTTGTAGGCGAAAATACAGCAATACTGCATATTAATTTCAAATACGCACATCTGCATTGCGTTATCTGTGTGGGAGTGTGAGTGTGAAAGTCCGTGTGTGTGTTCTTCAGCGGCACTTCACTGGCTTTTCTTTACTTCTTACTATTTACATAACTCCGCACTTCCGCTACTCTACTCGTGCTTTACCTTTGCCTTTAAGCGACACTGCTTGTGTGCTCTGCTGCGCGGTAATGGAGTTCCTTCTATGTACTCATAAATAAACTGCCGATCTATTCTTCTTCTTCTTTTTATTTTTAATTTCCTATGCATGTGTACTTTGTTTGCGCGCAAGTGTCTGTGTGCGAGTGCTGCTTCTCTATAAAAGTATTTCTTGAAATTTGGATGCTGCTCGCTCTTGTGACACAAATGATAGTGTTTTTGTTCTTGTTGTTACCGTTGTTGTCTTCGCTGTGAGTTGTGTCGTTGCGGAAGTTTTTAATAAAATTCAATTTTGTATGCAAATTTCCTTTTACATTCATCAATAAGAAACTTGTACACGAAGAATGCTTTCGTAATAGTTTTGTACATCAACTAAAACAAGTGCTGGCACTAGCGGCAACGTACTACATACTAGTATTAAGCAAAGTTACGTAGGTTGCAAACCTTCAAAAGCAAAATGTGAAATGAGAAAAGTTGTCTACTAGTATGAGTGATGAAGGCTGAATTTTCTGTAGCTAACACACTTACATTTTTTACTTTTATTTGGACGGTGTTGGCGATTGATAGAGTTTATCCACAGTTGGCGGTGGATTCATATTTTAATTATTTGTGGTATTTTTCTTCTGAGATATGCTACTATTATCCTTAGACTTATATACAAAATTTGTACAAAATCTGTGGAAATCCTAATTTTTTTGCTGCAAAACTTTGTGTTTCATGACGGCTGATGATGAAGCAGGTGGTGGAGACTTTGTTTCTTCATCTACTCTAGTTACGGTCTACCAGCTCGCTGACTAGTCAAGTAATGCATGACCTCATTAGCAACAGCTTCAAGCTTCTTTCATATTACTCAGTGATTTCAGTAAGCGCTGAGAGATCTTTCTGCCTGAAATTAAAACGTGTTCGAATAATACTTACTTAACAGTTTTGCGCGCACTTGAATTGTGACTGTCATGATACTTCACTGGCACTATTGTTGTTGTGACAGCAGTAAATTCATGATTTTGCTGGCTGCTTTTGAAGCTGTGCTGTGTTTCACTCTCCTTTTTTCAAGCGTCACACACATACATAAGCAGCTTTGGAGCAGTCACATCAACATTATTTTTTCGCCACAATGCGAAACGGAAGTGTTTTATGCAGTGCCAAAAAGTGTTGGAAGCACTCAGCGGCTGGAGCCTGAGCAACAGGCAGTAACTTTGCTGGTTGCGACGCATAGTTTGGGAAATGCCAAATGCATGTATGTAATATACGTCGAGAAATGCTAGGTTTAGTGCAGACTGATGGGATCCCGAAATGGGAACTGAGTTCGTCGGAATTGTGGCTGGTTTGGGCTGTAAGTGTGTAAGGCATTTGAAAGGAAAAAATAATTGAGGTAGCGTCCAGTTTCCACGACAATTGGATTCATATGCACATAACCCTCCTGATCTAACTCGAACTCGCGCTCCCAAAAACTATTCACGAAAGGTTTTCTCATCTTAAAAATTTGTTAAATAATGCTGTATTTATGCAGAATTTAGCAAATATCAAGTAGTTGTTAAAAATAACTTAGCATGTTCCCGTTGTATACACTTACTATACACTTTCCAAGAACGTTTTATGTCCGATACGAATATTTTCACGAATTATGGTTGCAGTTAATTCTCTCACTTTTATAACTGAACTCTCTCAAGACCTCAGTGCTTCTGTAATTTACAACTGCAGCTGTCATAATTTTTCTCAAACTAAAAAAAAATGATGGGTAAGTTACCATGAGTATTTTCCGATAGCAGAACTGCAATACAGGCTTTAAGCTCGCTGATAACGCCTCTGGCGAGCTCAGTAAGCGTAGGTTTTCGAAAGCAATCTGGCAGAGGAATGCATGTCCATTGAACCCCTAACTCATAGGAAGGTTCACATAGCTACAATGATGGGTGTTCTAGCTGGACCCTATCCATTGTTTTTCACGCGGTAAGGCCAGATATTGTAGAGAACAAAACTTGTTAAATCTGCAGGAGGTAGATGAGATTGAAACATTTGGACGGAGAAAGTGTCTAGATGTTTCTACCTCATATGTCCAGATTTCACCAGATTAAGATTGAATCATCTTGGTTGTGATACTTTCTATGAACCCAGAAAAAAAGCTTACATATATCTATGAGCTTTCGTCAGGTATGCTGATTTGCACTGTAGCTCGGAAATTATAAATTTAATGCAAACGTTTCCTAAAGGGTCTTGTTCTTCGTGCCTGCCTGTATTTGTCAGCACATTTTTCTAGTTTATACTTTTTTATTACCGTTAGGTTACTTTTGGCTCGGCACAACTAAACATTCACTTTTTTCTGTGCTGCATTCTACCAATTTTGTCGGCACGCAGAGATTTTGGCGAAATTGTTGGAGTGCGAGTGAGTCAAGACGGCAGCTGCTCAACGCGCCATTATTTTTACAACAACTCGTCGCACATGTTACCCTGTTTGCTGTGCAACATTTTTATTTTATTTTATTTGTAACATTATTTTTGCTATTATTTGTGTTGTGTTGACTATGTTTATCTCTTCCGTCTCCAGCCTGGCATGACCGACAATAACTAGCTTGCAAAATACCGGCCACTGTTACAATTTAATCTAATTTCTACTTTTAGCATATAAAGTTTTGTCAGCCTTCAGTTTTCTTTACTTTGATTTCTCACTTTATATCTCAGCGCCTTGGCAGTTGTTTAATAGATTTTGAGGCGAAAACTGGAGCGCATGCCACTTTGAGCTCATTTAGTGCTCCTCTTCAGCAAGGAAATACAAATAAAGCGTATTTGTATTTGAGAACAAAATATTTTTTTCAGAGTTGAAAGTTAATGTATATTATGAACAGAAGATTGCATTTCTTTGTCGAAGAAGCTGAAGTCTTCTTTGTTTAACCGGCCACTGAAGAGAAAAGGTTCGATATGAAATGGAAAGTGGTACAGGAATACGAAGTAGATAAGTTCTCATAGCAATGTTACCGCAACTTGGTCAGAACATTATAGTGGAACGATTCTATTGAACTTTTAATAATAAGACCCCTGCTTTGCCGGATTCTCAAATTATTTCAAAATTAGTCCATTAGTTGAAGTCACATCTATTTTCAATACACTAAAAAAATAAATATCTGAGCTTTTAGCCGGCGCAAGTATTTCTCTGGCTTTCTACGATTATCAAGTAGCATTTGAAACTCCAGTTTCTTGCAGCTTGAAACTATGTTATCAATAACTCTTCCACATTTGAAACTATGGCAGATGTTAATCTCTGATATAGGTCTGGTAAGAGGCTTTGACTTATAAAGAAGGCAGAAGATCTTCCGTGTATTTGGTCCACTTTTATTGGGTTAGGATTACACAAAACTTGGAAGTTATAACCCGATTATTTCAAACGTATGTATGTAAATCTTACAAGATATCTTATGGCAAGATTAAATTCCAACGATTTGGAATCCAAATCAGGAAAAAAGTGCCCATTATCGCAAACTATGGATGTCAAAGGTCAGAAAATCGTCCGCTGAGATAGGAAGCGTCAACTCGGTATAATCATAAGCCTCTCATATATAAATTTTTCAGTTCAAATCCAAAAATCACGTCTTTGAACTGCGGTCTCCGAAAAGAATTGAGTTTAATATGTTGTTTTAATTTAATTCGGTACTGTGACGATACAATCTGAGAATGTTCATCGATATATGTATGTCAATATTTCGTCTCATTCCATTCATTTATAAAGTTCATATATAAGTTACAGTTAGGAAAGGGAATGCTACAACTTTACTAAGTGGTCAGAAGCTTTGTCTGTGCCCATTAATCTTTCGCTCTCAGAACTCTCTATTCGTTTGTAACCAAAATTCGAGATAATCTTTGAAGTGTCTAGGTTTAACATACTAAAAGGGAAGATATGTGGTGATCTTCATGACTTATGCGATGCTTTCTTCTTGCATGTGAGCTGTTGGTGTTTTGTCGGCGACGGGTGATTGGACATATGGTCTGAAGTCAGCAGACGATGGAGAGTCAAGTCAAGCACACAAACTTTAAAATCAGCTGAGATGTTCTTAGTGAGATTTCCAAAGAGGAAGTGTGGACTAAAAATAAATAAAACACTTTCCTTGCCTTGAACTCGTGAACTGGTCCCATGTTTTGGAAATGTTGAAATGTCTGAGTTTAATCCATTTATTAAAAAAGTGGGCATGAACGAGTGAGAGAAAATTGCTTTGACTCATCTGACGTAGCACATATCAAAGAGGAAGTGTAAAATAACAAAAGAACGAAGGTCTGTCTGTGTATATTCGAGCTTTCTTGAAAAAGAGCTTCGATCTCCTGGGGTATTTATGTAGCATTGATTTTTCTATTGTATTTCGACTATTTCTCTCTCTCTCTCTCCAACTTTGGTCTCATTTATTTAGCTCACTCCGTTACTACTGACTTCATTTCGGCTTAGCTTATCAATTTGCTTATCATCAGTTTTGTCGGATTTTCTTTATTTTCAAAGTAATAACCTTATCAAACTCCGGAGCTGTGAGCGGATAAGCTGTCAGAGAGGCCAGCACCATTAAACCTAACGAATATTTTTCTTGTTACTTAGCAGTTTGTTGTTGAAAGCGCCTTGGTTGCGGGCAATAAGTGATGAAAATTAAAATAAATAAAAACAACAATTACAAGTTGAGAGGCGCGTCAGCGGTGAGGAATATCTCACCTAATATCGCTTTATTAATGACACTAGGCGAAGTCGTCGCCTTGACAGTGCTAATTAAGGAAATTAAGCACACTGGGTCCAGCGTGCACTACCGCAAACAATAACAAAAAGTGAGAACAAGTGCGCAAGAAAATGAAATGTGGAGGGATAAAAATAACCACAAGCTTGAACTTTTCTTCGAATGTGCTGCGCAAAAAGCAGCCACAACCATATTGTACAGTTGGAATGCCAAGAAATTAAGGCCACAAAAGCATCATTTTCTGTTTGCTTGGCAACAAAGAATGCTGATTTGCATATGCTGCAAGTTGAAAGAAAGAAATGGACAACAAACCGGCAAAAATAACAATCTGAACAGTTACAAAGCAGATTAGTGCCTTTGTCGCGAAACGTGTGCTTAGCAACAACAATAATATTCATAATAATTAACGCTACCATCAAGAGCCATACAAAATGCGTTCATTAGGCTGGCAAATGGTCGTGCTGATGACTGACAAACCCGAACAAACGACAAGTGACGGCTGAGACAATTGACAGTCGATTCTTCTCTTCGCTTTTTGCTGCTAATTGAAGATACCAAGTAAAGCCAAGTTCATCGTCATCTGATCTCTCCAGCAGATTGGAAGTCTTATTTTTCCTCTGCTTCCACCGGCGGTTATTGACCTAGCCGTTGTCTCCTGATTCATTAAACTTTTTCAAAGTAGCCGTATATCTCGTACAGCTCATTGATCCATCGACTGCCTTATTTGCTATTGCCAATGGGTAATATGCCATAAATCGTTTGCTAATCTTTTCTTTCGAACACTCCAAAGGCCGATTCATCAGATGTGGTCATTGTCCATGCATCCGCACCATATAGCAGGACCGGACTGATGAGGGACTTGTGGAGTGTGGTCTGGGTTCGTCAATCTAAAGTAGCACCTGGTGGCAAGAGTGATTCCGCATTTGATTTCATGGCTTCTTTGTAGCCTGTAACATATTGAACTAGCTTTGCTGTATTACATGAATACATATATATATTTCTGACCTAATAATGAAAATAGGCATACTTATCAACGAAAATGATTTTTTTTTTCGTTGGATTTGGCTCGTCTTGGAAGCTCATACGCATAGATCCATGATTCGTCGCCTGTGACGATCTTATAAACGTCTTTTGAAGTACCGCGATCGTATTTTTTCAGCATTTCTTTACACCAATCCACACGAGCCTTTTTTTGAGCGATTGTCAAATTGTGCGGGATCCAACGAGAACAAACCTTTTTTACGGCCAGGTGTTCATGCAATATCGAATGTATGTTGGTGGAAGAAATGCATAGGCATGCCTCTATCTGAAGGTATATTACATGACGGTCTAGCATTATCAGTTCACGTACGGCATCGATGTTTTCTGGCACAACGACTGTTTTTTTTTGTGACGATCTTCACGGAATTCGTCTTTGAGTGAGCGTCGGCCACAATTGAATTCGTTGTACCAGTTTTTCACAGTGCTATAGGATGGTGTTTCACAGCCATACAAAGATTTTAGTTCATCGATGCACTTTTGTCGTGATAATCCACGTCGAAAGTTGTAAAAAATGATTGCACGAAAATGTTCACGAGTTAATTCCATGAATTTTCTAATTCCCTGTAAATGAAACAACTCACGATTAAATGACAAAACGTTCTGAGTGATGTTATGCTAGAAAATGTCAAACTATCTAATGGAAATGTCAGATTGCACCTGGCAACACTTAGTGTTTCCTAGTCCAGAAATATATATAGCAGCCTATGTATCTGTCGGAGTTCGGGGTCCACGGACATAATTGGAAGCTTAAACTCAGAGTTACCAAATACTTAATGTCTTCGGGACAAGAGAAAATTTTTTCAGGTCTTTTAGAACGTAAAATAGACATTGAGTTAAAAAAACTCATAAAATTGCAATCAAAAAGACTGAATGAAGTTATAGATACGATAAATCAGCTAGGTCAGTCGTAAGTATAGTTAGAAATCTTCCACACTCGTTTGCCGAAGTAGATATTTGCTGGACTTCAGATATGAATGCCTACTATATTGGACCGTCTCAACTATTCAACTCAAGTATAACGGAATTGTATGATGTGAAGCTTACTGTTGAAAGCATATTTTGATTTAACTAAAGATACCACAAATCTCTATCGCAGTTTGAACCTGTTTTGTAGGCCAGTCAATAGAGGAAAGCAGGATCAATTCGCAATTAGTAATTTCTTACTTTATAGATGGTACTCGTAACAGTACCCACTATAGATATATGTTTTATATCAACACCGGAATCAGCTATTAAGGGAAAGCCGCATATTTGCATGTTAAAAGTAAGGGGCTTCTTTTGCCACAATATTGCACCACTTCCTCCGTACTTTTTCATTTGGCTCCACTGCTTTTCTCCTCATTTCCTTCAATTTTTAATTGTTCGCATACGCATTCGCATTTAAAAAAAAGAAGCCGTGGCAACAGCAACAACATCAAACAAAATGAAACATATGCAGCCGAGGTGCTGACGCGCGATCAAATCCGGCGACTTTAAATACACAGACACACAAAAATATGGCGAGTAATAAGGAACAGATGTAACTCAAAGCTAGCTCTTGTTTAGGGCAGTAGCAATAAGATGCACACTGCCCGATGGTGCGAATACATCTCTGGCATTGCTGTCGTTACTATACATATATACAAGGTGCGTTCCAAAGTAAACAGGACTTAAAAAAAAAAACAGAACAAATGGTTTTTTATTCAAAATAGTCTCCTTCTGCTTCAATACAGCTTTTTGCTTGGCCCAAAAGCAAGTAGAACGAGTGTTTAATCTGCAAGCCTTTTGAATGGTCTCTACGTCTGCGTAACGCTTTTCTTTCATGGGCAAATGCAATTTTCCGAAAAGGAAGAAGGAAACACCACGTTTCGTCACCAGGCACAATATTGTAAAGGATGTTTTTGTCCTTTTTGACCTCTTTAATGATGTCCTCCGAATGTTGGAATCTGAGCAATTTTTGGTCGTCAGTCTATTTGTGCGGAACACGTGCATACACCTTTCGTAAGCCCAAATATTCGGTCAAAATGCGATAAATCGATGTCTTGGAAATGTTCAAATCCATATCCATGATTTTCAATGATGATTTTGGCTGATTTTTGATGAACTCACGCATAGTTCCGATGGAATTTCCGGTGATCACGGATTTTGGTTGGACCACATGTTGAGCGTTATTTATGTCCTTACCACCACTTTGTAAACGTTGAAACCAGTCGTGCACTCTGCTACGGGATTGTTTCATCAACTGAAACGTTTCGGTAAAAGTTTTACCAATTTTAAAACAAAATTTAATGTTGGCTCTTTCTTCGAAGCTCATTTTCGCACCGATAACCCAAAGATACTGACACTTAAAACACAATAACCAATCAATGACATGAGTGAAATTCTCACTGGATAATCGATGAAGATAGCAAATTCTAACACACCAGTCAACATATAGATGGCGCTACCAGGAAGCTCTAGATTCAGAAAGTCCTATTTATTTTGGAACACACCTTGTACATACATATGTAGTAATGGGCTTATAATGCGGCAAGGCATACGCTTGATACCGACGCTGATAAAAATTAATTTGCCTACATCTTACTTCGCAATACCGAAATTATGGTGTGAAGAAGCGTTATATTGCATAAAGACTTTTTGTTTAACGAATTTCTTTGTCAGTAAGCTAGAGTGCGGTTCAAATGAAATGGAAATATTTACATACAAGTATGTATATACCTATATACTCTCATGTATATTTTCGATCACTTGCTTCCAATACTGTAAAGTAGTATACTCTATTTGCCAGAATACCAAAATGAGACTTCTGACTAACAGAATCACTAAATTACTATAGTCACTATTAGAGACATGAGACAATCGTCTCACGCAGAATACCGACATTAGTCACATTAAGGCTTAAACGTTTAATATGGTACACTGTTAGGCTGTTCACGATAAGGTGGTTATCGGGTTATGTGGTTATGTGATTAAGTAAACAACAACAAAATGCGTTATGACAAAATAACCAAAGTTGACCAACCTAGGCCCTTGTTTACAGGTTAAGTCGTTGGAATTTTACTAAATGGCAGCACAAAAAATAAATGAAACTAAGCGAATGGCATTTCCATTTAGATTTTCTTATTGGAAAATCTGCTATTAATAGCTGTTTTTTGTTTACAATCAGCAAATTATGCAAGATGTCTGCAAATTTTATACAAAGCATATTTTGAACCCTTAAAATTCAGATTATTTAATAAGCACATACCTTCAATAAAGTCTATTTCCTGAATAGCAGAACTTATTTTAAATTCGATTATTTTGCTTTTTAAACTTTGTTTAGGCATTTTATAAGTTGGAATTTCATTGAACTAAAATTGTAAACAATGAACAGCTGTTTGTGTAAAAATAAACAAATAACCATACAACATAGGGTGCTCACGGAGCAAAGAGGTTATTTTTAATCTAATAATCACATAACCCGATAACCACCTTATCGTGAACAGCCTATATATGTTAATTGCCGAGCTTTAATGAGTTGCATTCCGCAAGCAAATGCATTCGGGTATTCTAATGAGTAGACATTATTTTTCAAATGCATTGTGGAGCCGAGCCATATATCCTCTTGCAGTGCTTAATTGTAGTTCAAAGGCTGTCCAAGCGTTTCAGAGGGTTGATGGTAAAGGTAAATTGAAGTATTTTACGGGATTTTTCATTGAAATAAATTTACATTTAAACGTTTTAAGTGAAGGTTATGAAGTTGAAATTTTCAAAGTAATTTTTGCTCAGTATTTTCTCGAACTCGAGCTTATTAGTTATTTTTTATGGAAAGAGTTTCCTTTTAAAGAGCAGGAGCTCTTTAGTTGATACAGTTTTTCATTCATTGAAAAGTTTTCTTCTCTGAGGATGAGCGGGATGTTCGCATATGCATAGAAGTGCTTCATATTTGTATATTAAAGAGGAACGTGAAAATAAAGACGGTCGTTAACAGTTACTTCATTTTAGTCTTTTGTATTAGTTGACGTCATTGTTACCATTTTTATATGAACTAGATAGATAGAACTAAATTGTGGAACGTGGTAAAAGCTCACTCTGATATACAGGTATCTAACGGGTGATTTTTTCGAAGTCAACTTGGTAGTTTTTATTTAGATTAAAATATATTAACTAGATGACAACTGATAATATGAATACTCTCACTTCTTAAGAATATTTTTATTCAGATTACTCCTGAACTTACAAAGGGATGTGGAATCGGATAAATATCGTATTAATCTAAAAAGTCCGTAACTCAAAAAAATTGTGAAGCTCGCAGAAGCATATCCGATTTGCAGGTTTCTACGAGTTTCGAAACTTGACTTCGCAGTTTTTCGAAGACTTACCGGTGGATATACTATTTTTGCAGTAAATTTGTGAGCACATTACTTGAAAGCTCGTGCTTTTGGTATTTAAATCGTGCCATTAATCGCCACCCCATGCTTCTCGAGCTCAAAGTCTTAGTAATATTGTGCAAATATTGTAAAGACAAGATTTTTATTTCAGAATTCTGCAGCGAGACTTTAAAGCTGATGCATCTAGGCTACAAACAACTATAATGATTCGGCAGAAACTTCGGGAGCTTGGTTGATAGGTCTTATACATCCATCTTTAGTCCGGTCCTTATTCCAAATTATTACTACCTATTTCTTTTTATGGCGAAATTCATCTCAAGCCAAGCTTATGAAAATCGACAGTTTGAGTTTTTTGCCAATTGCGATGTGGGTTTCTATGAAAGTGGCTTCCAGAAATTACAGTCAAAATGGCAACAAGTTGTCAAAAACAATGGTACATATTTGATCCAAATCGAAACATCGTACATATGTTAGATAAAACATTTCACTCAATGCAAAAGCTGACGACTTATTTTTACTAGATTTTGTAATTAAAAAATTTGCCACAGCCCCGACTTCAACCAACGATAATTAGGGTGGGTGTGCATGCTAAAAGTGTTTGTTATTTCAGACTTTCTAACTTTCTTTCAACTTTTTTCCGGACGACGTACTAAACCCTTAACTCTATCTTTTTTGCTTGTTTATTTGCCCCACCGAACTGCCGTTAAGCATTACATCGTGTGGCCAAGCTTAGCCATTCGGCTCGTCAGTCACGCCATTCTGGCCATTCTCCTCACTGATCCTTCTGCCACTCTTTCCTTCTTAGCTCTTTCTCTAGCTCTATAGCACACCACTCTCTCACACTATCCCACACTTGTTTCGATTCAGTCATGAATCGCACGATGTTATCCGGTATCACTCGTTCCGTTGTCAGTTTCTGTAGATCAGCTCTTTCTTTTTCACACCGTCGGCAGAGAAAGAAGATGTGCAACGCGTTTTCTCCGCTGCTGTCGCAGTAGGAACAATTTGTCCCGTCGTCATGTCCATTAGTCTGGGTCGATTCCGGACTTTTTTCGATTTGGGATTTCTAATAGTGCGGAAAAGTTGCCTTAGTACTTCCTGATTCTAATGCAACTCTTTGTTTTGAGATCGGATTGCATATTCAACCCCAATTCCGGCCTTGAAATTTCGGAAACTCGCCTAAAATCATGAAATTGTCTACCTAGCGCCTGAAATACGCATCTCATGGCAAAATGTTATTTAAAAAGTTATTTGTCACGTCATTTGCTACCGAAATGGTATAGGTGATCATGACCGTAGGGCGAACCGTTCCCGAGATATGAGCGAAAAGGCGGCGCGCCACAGCGCAAAGTGAAAATTGTTGCAGCTCTCAGCTAACCTGTATTGGTCACCCAGAACCCACCGAGAGGAGGTGGTGGCTCTTCGGGTTCCTCCCAAGCCCAACCCAACCAACCAACCATATGTCCGGCTTGTTTTAGTCTGAATCAAATTTATTGATAAAATCAGATTTTGTACTGCTTAGATTTCAGTGTAGAGCGTATAAAACGATCACAAGATTGGGGGCCAATAACTTTAGAAGATGCCGCTGTCACCAGTTTGACGGTTCTTTCGACTGCCACGGTGTGAGAGGAGAATTCACTAAATTTCCATACCTCTGCAGTGTCTCCCGACAGCCGTTTTATGAGTTCTTCGTTAGAAACTGAACAAAGAACTGGTGGAACAGTCAAGGTAATAGTCTTCTAATCATATTGTCTAATCATATCGTAATAATTATTAGCTTTGAAATTCAGCTATGGCACTTTATTACATCTAACTCTTCCATTTATGGTGTTAGACTCTGCTTCTCTGGCTGCCAGAAGACGGTCAAGGGCCAACTTTCTTACTTCTATCCGTTCGTCAGTCATCATACTACGGAGAATGTTTTCTGGAAGAGCAAAGAAAGCATTCTGTTGAATGGATGAATCGACAAACTTGAGTCTCGACCTTTGAATTGCAGCATAGAGATGGCGCGAGCGATATTTGATTGAGCTGTTGAATCCTATTGAGAACCACAAAGGTGAGTAAACTGTAAGTATGTACTTGACCAAAATCTTTATTTCCTTTGTTGGTTTGTCAGTAGAAATGTATAATCTCAGAATTCTATTTGCACAGATGAGCCAGAGAGATTTGCACATGTTACCTGGATGCATCGACGCTAAATCTGAGGAACATTGACCGGAAATAACAGCTTCTGATATTTTATAGAGATAAGCTTGGTCTGTGCTAAGTTGGGTCGGATTAATAACCTCAGAAGGTAATTGGCAGGATGGAAAACTTTCAAATTTGACAACAGGCAACTTCTCACAATCAGGGAGCATTTTACCTATGTCGCCAGAGAATGTATTTGGACTCTTTGAGACACCATCTATGTGTTCGAAAAGAGCACGAAATGGAAGCTCGTTGAAATGTAGAAGACAAACAACCCACTGTAATGGCCTACCGATTCTTTCCTCTAGTTTCCGAATGATTCCACCTTTCCAACCTGTGTTCGTGTTGGTGCCATCAGCACCGACAACTTCTAGATGTTCCACATCAACTGAATTGTCTTGTAAATGTTGCCATATAGCTTGCGTCTCATCCTCAGCTGGCCCGGAAGGAGAGGTGACGTGGCCAAATTAATGACAACCAGGTTCCGCTATAAGAGAAATATGTTCCTCTTTGACAGTATCGCGGTAATACTTTTCACCTTCACTGACTTGTGTAAGTGTATTGTCTTTGCGGCCGTCAAAATACGGCCCATATACAGAGTCAATACTTTCGGTGTTTTAGAGCCTAACTCCAGTACTTTTTTTGCCCGACTAATCTTACGTTTGTCAGTGACAAAGCTAGCCTGATCCTCTGTTATCAAACCTGCTTTTTTGGCATACAGAAACAATCAAGGCCGCTGCTCTATCACTTACTCCAAATCTTTGGGCAGCTAAAGCAGTGTGTTCTAATGCTAGTGTGTTTTGTTTGGTTTTAGTGGATGGAAGAGAAAATTCATCATCAGCATCGTTTTCGGAAGAATCCATGTCGTCTGTATGAGAGTCTGGCTGATCTGAATGGTCACGTGTTCTAGCTGATAATTTTCTGGTAAGTGTTGATGTTGAATGACGTTTTGAAAGCTTTTCTTTACGTTCATTTTTCTTTGTAATCTTTTTTGTTTCAGGTAGATCAACACTTCCAATGCGACCAATTCTTGTGGTTCTCTGGTCCAAGAGAAATGGTTGTTCATTGATAGGAACTTTCTTTTCCTTTGGACAAGTGCAAGAAGAAAAATAAATTCATTTGCAACCAGCGATGTCAAATAATTTTCCGGCAGAAGAGACAGAGTCGTCTTTTTTAGAGCTCAAACTTATAGGATTCCTTAAAAACATTTGTTTAAGATTCAGAAATTTCTTATGGTATGTGGTGAGCATTTGTACAACTCTGGTGTGCGAAACTATTGGAATAGATGACTTTTTGAAAGTATTTTCAACCTTTTTTGCAACTATTTCAGTAACCTCTTTACTCCTAGGTTCTTAGTTGTCGCCTCGGGGTCGCCCTATACGAAATCTAATGTCCATGCTTATAGAGATACTCCCTAAAACACCCGTGCCCCGTCTTAAACTGCGTCAGGTAAAAATCTGCCATTCATTGAGGCTTGTTTGCCTCTCATCTTTCCGTTCTTCAGACGTTAGTCGCCTGCCCAGGCTTGTAGACCTTTCATATACTCTTTTGAGTTCCGTGGCCATTATATCTGGTGGCATGATGCCTGCTAAGATCCCAGCCGCTTCGTGGGATACAGTATGATAACACAAAAAATGCACAAGTGACTCTAATGGCACTGAGCCGCATTGCAGACTGCGCTTTCCTAGCGTACGCCTTTTGCTGTAGTGCTGGTCCCCATATGGGCGCTGCGTACATCATAATTGATTGGCTCACCTTGGCCAATAGCATACGCTTATTTTGGCTTGGTCCACCGATGTTGGCCATTATTCTTGCAAGGGCGGCCGTTGCACGGGCTGCTTTTTCACATGCCTTTTCGGTGTGTTCCTTGTAGCTTAGTATATTGCCTATCAGTACTTCTAAGTACTTCAGCGACTTCTGTGTCATGATGGTATGACCGTCTATATTTAGTTTGATGTCTTCGGGTTTTTTCCTACTTGTGATCAGCACAGCTTCAGCTTTTTGTCCAGCGAATTGGAGGTTTGTTGCCGTGAGCCAGCCATTGATCGCCGTTGCTGCATGATTGCAGAGGTTTTCTAGTTGGCCACCTTCTTTGGCACTGCGGTTATGGCAATATCATCCGCGTACCCGATGATCTGCATCTGCTTCGAGAGTGGGAGACGCAGTACCCCGTCATACAACACATTCCACAACAATGGGCCGAGCACAGAGCTTTGCGGAACTCCGCCCGTTATCTCATACTTTTTATGTCCGTCATCCGTATCGTACAGTAACAGTCAGACGCGGGGTTTCTTTTCGTTCTAGTGCACTTATAATATGGGGCCAATATGCCGAGTTGAACACGTTTTTAACGTCAAACGTGACTACTGCGCAGTAGTCCTTTGTACCATACAGCCATCTGGTACCCTCTATTACCTTGTTAGCTATGCCGGTAAGCTTCTTGATCGCATCAGTGGTTGATCTGTGCTTACGGAATCTGGTTGTCGGACAGGCCTTTCTTATCTTCTTTCTCTAAATACAGCTCTAATCGTGCACAGATTATAGTATCTGGCCAGTCGGATCCAGCATACAGAGCGGTCGATATGAGCTGGGCTCTCCTGCTGGTTTATTTGGCTTCTGAAATAAGACCAGTCTCTGGTTTTTCCAGGTTTTTGGCAATACACCTTTTTGTAAGCACCGCGTAAACAATTATGTGAATGGTCTCGTATTGTGCTTAATGGCAATCTTTAATGCCTTATTAGAAATACCATCTACGCTAAATCTCTCTGCTGTTTCTATAACCTCCACGTCAGTGACTATTGCATATTCTGTTTCAGCAGGTTCTTGCATGCTAAACGTTCGGTTCTCTGGGGGCTGTGCGGGGAATAAGGTCTCCACCACGGTTTTCAGAAATGCTGGGCACGTTGGTGCATGTCCTTTGCTACCTCTAATTTATTTCATTACCAGCTTGTAAGCGTCACCCCACGGGTTTTCATCGATTTTTCCGCAAAGTTCTTTAAAGCAGCAAGATTTACTTTTTTTTTCATTGTTTTTTTAAGATCGCTTCGTTTTCTTTTTAGCCATGCGCGTAATTGCGTTTGCTTCATGAGTCCCCGACTCCTTTGACACCGACTTCTCGCTTTATGACATTCCTTTCTTAATGTGTCGATCTCCTCACTCCACCAGTAAACAGGCTTTCTATGGGTGCAATTTTTGTTTCTACATATAGAAGCGTCACATGCTTTACTCACTGCGCTGTCCAATCGCCAAGGTAACAGCTTTTAACGGGTGATTTTTTTGAGGTTAGGATTTTCATGCATTAGTATTTGACAGATCACGTGGGATTTCAGACATGGTGTCAAAGAGAAAGATGCTCAGTATGCTTTGACATTTCGTCATGAATAGACTTACTAACGAGCAACGCTTGCAAATCATTGAATTTTATTACCAAAATCAGTGTTCGGTTCGAAATGTGAAAATCCGCTTTTTTATCGACAAATTTTGTTCAGCGATGAGGCTCATTTCTGGTTGAATGGCTACGTAAATAAGCAAAATTGCCGCATTTGGGGTGAAGAGCAACCAGAAGCCGTTCAAGAACTGCCCATGCATCCCGAAAAATGCACTGTTTGGTGTGGTTTGTACGCTGGTGGAATCATTGGACCGTATTTTTTCAAAGATGCTGTTGGACGCAACGTTACGGTGAATGGCGATCGCTATCGTTCGATGCTAACAAACTTTTTGTTGCCAAAAATGGAAGAACTGAACTTGGTTGACATGTGGTTTCAACAAGATGGCGCTACATGCCACACAGCTCGCGATTCTATGGCCATTTTGAGGGAAAACTTCGGACAACAATTCATCTCAAGAAATGGACCCGTAAGTTGGCCACCAAGATCATGCGATTTAACGCCTTTAGACTATTTTTTGTGGGGCTACGTCAAGTCTAAAGTCTACAGAAATAAGCCAGCAACTATTCCAGCTTTGGAAGACAACATTTCCGAAGAAATTCGGGCTATTCCGGCCGAAATGCTCGAAAAAGTTGCCCAAAATTGGACTTTCCGAATGGACCACCTAAGACGCAGCCGCGGTCAACATTTAAATGAAATTATCTTCAAAAAGTAAATGTCATGAACCAATCTAACGTTTCAAATAAAGAACCGATGAGATTTTGCAAATTTTATGCGTTTTTTTTTTTAAAAAAAGTTATCAAGCTCTTAAAAAATCACCCTTTACAACAGAAAGTAGCCACGTAGAAACGCTTATGTTGATTTCAGGAGAAATTGCGAAATTTTTTATGATCCATTCTACAACGCCTTTTTTTCAAATATGCTGAGCTATTTGCTTTTGTTTTTGTTCATAATTATGAGGGTTGTCTGGAGGCCCACCGCCCCACTGATGCAGCGGTGACAGCAGACGGTCCACACATTTCCCAGCGAGACTAAGTTTTGGCATATGCGCACATATTATTAGGTTGTCAAAAAAGTCTTGCGGTATTTTTATTGAATTTTCAATTCTTCATAAAATTGGTTACAATAATGCTATTCAAGTCAAATATGCGCCGTTTTGTTCGATGACGCGTTTTCAACGAGATGCCAACTTCATAATACCGCTCTCGTAGAAGCTCGCTTCCCTATTGGCAAAAAACTCGAAGAGCCACATTTCACAGGACTCTTTTGTGGCCAACTTCAGACTACCAAGCGCGTTCGCCATGGACAGAAACAGGTGGCAATCACTTGGTGCGAGATCCGGACTATACGGTGGATGCAAAAGAACCTCCTATCCGGAGCTTCTGGCGCGTCACTAAAGATGTGTGTGGCCTGGCGTTGTCTTGATGGAAGACAATTCGGCCTCTGTTGATCAAAGATGGCCTCTTCTGCATGAGTGCTGCCTTCAAGCGGTCCAGTTGTTGGCAGTACAGTTCCGAATTGAGCGTTTGGCCATAGGGGAGCAGCTCATAGTGGATTATTCCCTGCCAATCCCACCAAACACACAGAAGAACCTTCCTGGCCGTCAATCCAGGCATGCCCACCGTCTGGGCCGCTTCACCGCTTTTCGACCACGTGACCACAGGTCACATCGAGCTTCTTAGTGACTCCAAGCTTCTTAAAATGGTTTATAACGGTTTGATGACTTATGCCCAGCTCTTGACCGATGCTACGACTGCTACTATGCCGGTCTCTTTCGACCAATTCAGCGATTTAAGAAAGAATGAAAAAATCCTTGGTGAGTTTATTAAAGCGGTAAAATGAAAAAGTACCGCTAACTTAATAAATCTATTTAATAAATAAGAGCAGAGGCTTAGCGCGGGAGAGCGCAAAAGAAAATGGGTAATTGGGGGAAATCTATAAAATTAAGATTTGCAGTCACTGTTGGAAACAAAGCTGGTAAACAATGAGAGTTTGCTTGACTGCACTCGAGAGTTGAGGAAATTCTCTTAAGTGAAGTGAAAAAGCAGAAACAGAAGATGCTTTACTAAATAAAAAGTTATAAGTGCTAAGTGAAAAGTTCATAAATTTTCAGCAAAATCATAAAGCATCACCTTGCCTGTCACTGCTTGATGTGTTTAACTTAAATCTAATAGTTTTTAGTGTAGCCGATTTCTTGGCAAATCATTTTTTTGAAATTAAATAACAGAGACATCTTGTTTTTGTTTTGGATAGCTTATCTGTTTTATATGCTCCTGCATCAACTGCTCATAGACGTTTTCATACGGCTTACTTTAGACGTTTCCATTTGGAAATGTAAACATTTTCTGCTATAAGAATTAAGGACGTTAGTAGTTAGAACTGGATGTGTTATGGATATATAGCGAAATTCTGAATCAGCTCGATGCTAATCCAAATAAATCAGACTATATTTTTTTAAGGTTAGATTTCAATAGTTACCTTCAGATGAGTGTACCCTCTAGATATGAATTCATCACACATTATACCGACGTTTTGTACATTCTGAAGTTTCTTCTAAGTGAAAGTACAAGGCACAGAAATCGAATATTTACAGGTAGCCCTACTAGCCTTAAGTTATTATTTAGGAGAACACCTCTAGCAAGAGAAAAGCATTACAAATGCCCTTAATGCTAGTGGGGACTTCGTCATTCATTATGCAGACTAGTGAACTGTCAATATATTCCACCATTCCAAATACAAGGTGCTTTCCAAAGTAAACAGGACTTTTTGAAACTTTCGCCCCTGGTGGCGCCATCTATATATTGACTGGTGTGTTAGAATCTGCTATCTTTATCGATTATCCAGTGAGAATTTCATTCATTTCATTGATTGGAAGTGAAGTTATTTCGGTTTAAGTGTAAGTATGTTTGTGTTATCGGTGCGAAAATCAGCTTCCAGCAAAGAGCTAACATTAAATTTTGTTTTAAAATTAGTAAAACTTTTACCGTTACGTTTCAATTAATGAAACAAGTTTATGGCGATGACTACCTATCCCGTTGCAGAGGGGACGAGTGGTTTCAACGCTTTCAAAGTGGTCGTGATGACATAAATTACGATCAATATGTGGCATCTGGATATCGATGACGCCATCGCTACCATTTTCTCGCACTTGATTGTTGCGAAAAACAACGAAAGCAGTTCTTATAACATCTGACCAGCTATTCGGTTTGGATTCTTGTATCGCTGTCGATATGCTTTTCCGCCTCACAAAATTGCCTATTTCCTCGACCTAGCTCTGAAGCCCGTTGTAGTTAAATTGTAAGAGTTGTTAGTGTCCAGGTAAAATAGAGGTAATCCTGCTAGTAAGGGCCCGCTGGGCGTTTGCCAGATAATGATGTTGTTTCGAAACGAAATTGGAGGTTCTAAGGGGCAACGTACGAGGATTTCACTCAATACAAAAAAAGACAGTGGAATCCATCAGTTATACCTTGAATGTCAGGATCAGGATTTCGCTACAAAAGCAGTTCAATAGGGTAACAAACGTCGCCATATTTGACGTTTCTCTTCAGTAAGATTTGCCATTTCAATTCGGAAAGAGAGATATTTAGCAACGAAGTCGAAATTATCAAATTTTACTTACAACTTTAAGATCGATTTTTTCAATGAAAGCCTTTGAAAAGTTTTAAATAAAACCAAAAAGGGTTGGGATATTAATGAACCTATTCATTCCTGTAAAAGTACATTCGTACATACTCTTTGAGTCACCTTGCGTACCGAAAAAATTATGGTTTGGTGGGGTTTATGGGCCGGCGGCGGTACTTTTTCCGTGATGATCAAGAACGGCAGTTTACTGTGAATGGGAATCGCTACACCCCAAAGATAACCGAATATTTTTGGCTCGAATAGGCTGATATGGACTTGGACAATATGTGATTCCAACAGGACGGCGCCACAAAGTCACACAGCGAATTTCACACTCGATCTTCATATATTCTTGCGATATTTGATTCATATCTTTGCAAGTTTTGAGCGCAAATTTGGGCCGCCCAATGTTGGCAACTGACATACATTTTTTTCGCACCCGGTTTTGCAGTAAAGTCTTTCGACTTCAGCCGCTTAAATGGCTATACGTCAATAAGACTGAATTTTCGGAAGTTAAAGTCAAAGAAGTTCATACCAGTTAGCGTTGCCATTCCTTCAAAAAAAGAAATTAAATAGTTAAATTAATAAAATACATTAAGTAAACAAATATTAAATTTCATATTTTACAAACACTTTTTAACATAATAACGATGTCTTCACTACTCAGCGAGGTTGACCAGTATTAACCACAATTAATAAGCAATTTTTTTTTTATTAATTTTTGTCAATTCGGTACCGTGTGACCACCTGTTTGCGGTTAACAGACTCGCGCAAATATGTACGCGTACTATTGACAATCAGTGTTTGTAGTATTTTCACAGCTGGTTGCCGGTTAGTAGGCTCCATAATGCCCAGCAAGCATGTACTGCGGCGATAAAAACAATAACAAAAACAACAACCATCATAGTAGTTAACTGGCAATGGTATATAAAAGCAACAACAAGAACGCCAACCAATATAACAACGTATAGTTCAATTAAACACTCAGCACAACAATAACGATACGTATATTAGCATGAATACACACCTGCAGTCATACAATTATGGTCACAATCACAGCCACAATTATGGTGTAATGGTAGACCCTACTGCGCGCCGACCGCCGTTAACCATTAACGCAGTAAAAGGCGAGTGCTGGCGGTCGCAGCGCCCATAACGCCTATTGCCGGTTTGTTGCTCCAAGCGTCGCAGCTATTTAAGCGAATCGCCGCTTGACGCCCGTTATTCGATGTGCCAATATTATGTGTTGTTTGTTTATTTGTCGTGTTTTGTAATTCCTGTTGCTGTGTCTGTGTGCATTCTATGTGTTCTTCTCATTTACGCAGTTATCAGCAGCTGGCGCTTGTTTTTGTTGTAATATTGGCCGGTTGAAAATTGGCAACGTTGCAATGCCAACTGTTGTGTATCGCCATTTATTTTGATTACTTATGTCGCCGCTACTATCTAGGCTGCAGCTATAATATGCAGCTGTTACCTTCTAAACAAGCTTAATACTTAATTCTACACCGAGTACTCTTAACAAAGATGCACTTAATAAATAGCACCGATGGCTGAAAGCGTGTTAATTAGCTGATGGCTCATTGAGACCTTTGCGCGTTCAATTAACATAAGTTCAGAGGATCTTAAAGGTTATGAAACGTGTTTATAAAAGCTTTATTGCTTATTTAGTATAACTTCTCGCTCCTGGGACTCAAAGTATTTCCTTCACTTGAGGAATTTCGTCTTAGAAGATAAATCTTTGCGGCTTTAAATCATTTTTAAGTTCAACTGCTCCGACAAAACCTCGTACTGAGCAGTTGAGTTAGCGTCTTTCTCTGTGTTTACAGCTATTCATATAGCTCTCTTTTGGTGTTTTTTTTTTTGCACACCGGTCTGCTTACTTCAGTAACGCGATTAATACTTATTTGTAGTGAGAAATATAATCCAATACTTATATAAGTGTATTATAATTTTTCCACTATGCCCCCGGTGGGCTTCCAGTTCGAGGACAACAGGTTTGCTGCGCTGGCCCAAGGTCCCCAACTAAAACGTAAAAAATCGTATCAAAAACTGCAAGATGCTTTTCCTGACTTACCGCCAACAAAAAGTGATGACCCAAAGTATATAGTGATTAAATCCGATGAGAATACTACACCGCTTTCGAAGGTTTCTTGTTTTCGTGTTTACAATGCCTTACTCACCGTGAGCAAAGATATAAACAAAACAAGTAAGGAAGGGCTATGTTCGGGTGTCACCGAACATTTTATACTCTCGCATGATAAAGTGATAATCGAGATTATCCGTCATTTACATATTTTTTTAAACGTGATACCTCAGCTCAAATACCGTATTTGTGTAAAGTTTTATTCCGCTATCATCATTGGTTCCTAATGTATATATTATACAGAGAAGACATCAGATGGAATTCAAAATAGCGTTATATTGGAAGAAGGCGTGGTTGTGAACCGATTTCACCCATATTTCGTACATGTCATCAGGGTGCTAAGAAAATATTATATACCGAATTTCATTGAAATCGGCTGAGTAGTTCCTGAGATATGGTTTTTGGTCCATAAGTGGGCGACGCCACGCCCATTTTCAATTTTTATTAAAAGCCTGAGTGCAGCTTTCTTCTTCCATTTCTTCCGTAAAATTTTGTGTTTCTGACGTTTTTTGTTAGTCGGTTAACGCACTTTTAGTGATTTTTAACATAACCTTTGTATGGGAGGTGGGCGTGGTTATTATCCGATTTCTTCAATTTTTGAACTGTATATGGAAATGTCTGAAAGAAACGACCCTGTAGAGTTTGGTTGACATAGCTATAGTAGTTTCCGAGATATGTACAAAAAACTTAGTAGGGGGCGGGGCCACGCCCACTTTTCCAAAAAAATTACGTCCAAATATGCCCCTCCCTAATGCGATCCTTTGTGCTAAATTTCACTTTAATACCTTTATTTATGGCTTAGTTATGACACTTTATAAGATTTCGGTTTCCGCCATTTAGTGGGCGTGGCAGTGGGCCGATTTTGCCCTCCTTCGAACTTAACCTTCTTATAGAGCCAAGAAATACGTGTACCAAGTTTCATTATATCTCAATTTTTACTCAAGTTACAGCTTGCACGGACGGACAGACGGACGGACGGACGGACAGACATCCGGATTTCAACTCTACTCGTCACCCTGATCACTTTCGTATATATAACCCTATATCTGACTCTTTTAGTTTTAGGACTTACAAACAACCGTTATGTGAACAAAACTATAATACTCTCTTTAGCAACTTTGTTGCGAGAGTATAATTAGTGAATTACGCGACGGCAGCCTATTACTGCTAGTGAAAAATAAGCAAGTAGCAGAAAAGTTTATAAAAACGAAATGTCTTTTCAACATTGGCGCTGTTAGCGCTAGCTATCATCAACATCTTAATTGTAACAAAAGCACCATTTATGCACCATTCTTAAACGATGTGCCTGAAAGCGAAATAATAGAAGGACTGAGTTCTTACGAAGTTTCCGCGGTTTATAAGTTCACTCGCAAAGTTGAAGGTGTTATAAAACCTACTGGTGTTATGCTAATATCATTCAACAGTTATTCCCTTCCAAACAAAATAAACATCGCATGGAGGATGGCCTCTGTGCGACCGTACGTGCCTAATCCAATGCGCTGCAGGTCATGTAAGAAATTGGGTCATACGCAAAAACATTGTAAAGGCTCCCCAACATGCGAAATTTGCAATTTTCCCTCTCCATACGATAATGACTACATCCGAGTTATGTGTGCGAATTGTTCTGGCGAGCATCGCTCTTCTGACTATACGTGTCCAAAGTATATGCAAACCAAAGAAATTTTAAAAATAAAGACACTAGAAAAGTGCAGTATGCACGAAGCCCTCAAAAAGTATAAAGAAAATACTTCCGTCCCTTCCTTCACTGCTAGCTTTGCACATGTGCTTCAACCTGCAAAAGAGGTATCCTCTGAAAGCACCACACCAACAAAAATTTCAGCCATCCACAATTCCACAAAATCTAAAAATACTCATAGAACCGCCGACAATGACTTGCCTACTACATCAAAACAAAACGCAGAGGTCACCTCTGCACCCAACTCATCAAGACTCTTTCTTAAATCCCAAACTTTTCAGTCCAACAACAGCCTCTTTCATTTCTAACTTAAACAACTCCTTAAACTCGTCTCGCGGGCAAAAAAACAGACAGCTTGGTATGAGTACAAACGTGCTCGAACACTAGTCAACTTAATATCTTTCAGGAAAGCCAATGCTCTTTTCCGTCGTTCCGCGAAACAGGCCAAGCGTAAATGTTTTCAGGATTTCACAAGCAAAATAAATCCTTCGTCCAGTCCTAAGTTAATATGTAACGCTTTAAAAAAACTTTCTGGAGTGCCTAGAAATTTAACCATTCAATGCGTAAAAGGGCCAACAGGTTTGGTAACCAATTCATTCGAAATTTCCGAGTTATTTGCAAACCTCTATTCTGAAACAAGCTCAGATATTTCAGTCAGCACACAGTTTCAAACCTCTAAAACCACCACACTGTCCGACACTTCCTACTCTGTCTCCTCTCTTTCTTTTTCTGCTAGACAAATAGAAACCAGCATTTCACTGTCTGAATTCGAGTTCGTTGCATCTACCGTTAAGGGTAAGTCGCCGGGGCAAGATAAAATTTCTTATCCAATTATCAGACATATGCCGAAAAGTCTCAAGCTCCGATTGGTAAGGCTTTATAACAAAATTTTCAATACTGGTGTCTACCCCCAATTTTGGAAAACGTCCTGTGTTATACCAATACTTAAACCACACAAATCCCCTGATGAACTTGCTAACTATAGGCCGATTTCCCTCCTTCCATGTATGGGAAAAATTTTGGAAAAGATCGTGGCAAACCGCTTGATGTGGTATGCTCAGCGAAACAAGTTCATATCACCGAATCAAGTCGCCTACAAAAAAGGTCAAGGCACGTTAGACGCTTTAATCCAACTTGACTACTTCATTACTAACGCTTTGTCCAGCAAAAACCACGTGTCCGTACTATCTCTGGACTTCCACAGAGCTTTCGACAAAATTGGAGCCTATATTATTATTCGACAACTTAGAAAATGGAAAATAGGCCAGAATATGATACGTTTTATTACCAACTTTCTCACAAACAGAAAACTCAAAGTCAACGTAAATGGTTTTCTTTCTTCAACACTCCCGCTTTCGAATGGTACGCCGCAAGGCTCACCTCTTTCAGCCTTCCTTTTTATCATTGCTTTCGATGATATTAGTAGGATGATAAAAAATTACAAAGGAGTTGAGCACCAGATCTATGCTGAAGATGTCCTCTTCTACACAAAAGTCTCTGACGTTAATTTAGCACAATCCTTATTTACTAATATACTCGCCAGAATTGAGACTTGGTCACTGGAGTCTGGTGCTTCACTTTCTTTAGACAGAACACATATCCTTCATGTATGTAGGAAGCAAAATTGCAACGGTATTTCACTTACCCACAACCAAACTAACATCGAATGTAAAACACAGCTGAAATTAGTAGGATTAATTTTTGACTCTAAGTATAATTTTAATGCTCACTGTAAATATGTCAGAAACTCGTTAATGACACGATTAAATATTGTTAAATATCTCTCGTCTAAGCATTCATTTATTCATCCGAACACACTAGTCAATGTTGTCAGAGCTTTGCTAACTTCAAAAATAGATTATGGGCTCCCCATCTATGGCAATTGCTCCAAAAGCAGTATCAACCTTTTAAATGCACCATACCACTGCGCAATACGGCGAAGTCTCCGGGCGTTTCCAACCTCGCCAATAAAAACGATAATGGCTGAATCTGGTTTACCAACTATTCAAGATAGAATTATAGATTCTTCTCTCCAAATTCTTGCGAAAACGGCTGAGAACACCAACCCATTACTAAACAACTATCACCCATGCCACGAAAAAAAGAAAAATTCCAAGAATACAATCGGCTATTTCGAGATGCTTAAGTTTCGCTGAAGAAAATAATATTTTACGTAACGCAACATGCAAATTCACCACACGACATCCTCCCTGGCTGATCAATGATAAAATCCTACAGAATAAGCTTACGTTTTTGTCCAAGCAAAACACACCAAACGTAGTCTTTCAACAAACCTTTGCTGAACTGGAATCCAATTATACAAATAATGGCTGGAAGCTATTGTTTACGGATGGCTCCAAGTCCATCGATTCCACTTCGTTAGCAGTTGTCACTGCCACAGGAGAAATTATTTGCAATTGGCTTCTCCCCTCAACGAGCTCTGTATTTACCGCTGAAGGATCTGCTATCCTTCATGCAGTTAATCACGCAAAAAAGACTAAAGGAAAGTTCCTCATCTGTACAGACAGCAAATCGTGTATGTCTGCAATAACGTCTCCTTCCAATCGCAATCCCATAATAGAAGTTATCAGGGACGCGGTCATTGGTGCCCCTCAGAAAATCCAAGTAATGTGGATCCCTGGCCATGCTGGTATTTCAGGCAACCACTTTGCAGTCCTCTCTGCGAAAAATGTAGCCAGGACTCCTGCTTTAACTCCAATTTCTAACCTTATTAAGCACAAAAGGCATCAAAAAAACGCAACCGAATGGAAAACATTTAAACATCACTACGCGGACATAAACCCAGCCAGAAATCGAATAATCTACTCGTCAACAGTTCCAACTAGCGCAATGAAGACATATACTCGATTAAGGATTGGACACACTATCATAACACACGCCCACTTACTATCGGGTAAAAGCCCATCCATTTGCCCCCTTTGCGTTGACACCGCTTCTATCAAACACTTACTCACACTCTGTCCGATGCTTCACTCAACAGCCCACAACTCTGGCAACATTGATCTTATAAAACTATGTACTAAGTGAACCTTCAGAAAAAACGTTATAATTGTTTATAGATTCTTAAAAACCAACGATTTGTTAAAACATATTTAAGCAACTTACATCTTTACTAACCCTTAGCAAATAGAACTTTTTACCTAGTTATAATTACAAGGCGGCTGAAGGCCTCGTAGTCAGTGCTGCGTTTATGTATTTATATAATAAAACTCCTTTTGTTGTATGAATTATTATAAATAAATAAATGCATACATGCGCATCTCCTAAATAGAAATAGTTATTCCTGCATACACTCCATCTGTGGCCATCGAATGGCATTCACATAGGGTATTGTAGTAAACTACCTCCCGCATACAACACTTCGCTGTTGGTATTTAATTTTGGTAAGGGTTCAGTGTTGTCGGTGTTGTCGGTGTTATTTTTGTGACAGCTGAAAATTATAAACTTTTAATTTAATTTAATTTAATGTGAATGAATTTCACTGTTCTCTGATTTTGTAGATTATATATTTGGCTGTATTTATGTAACTGTAAATTAGAAGTAACAAAATATTAATTATTACTTGTGCAGATGGTAAAATTGTAGCTTATATAAAGCGTTTGTATTTTTAACATAACGCCATCTGTTAGAATCTTTTTGTACTAACAAATAATACAAATAATTTTCAGTAATATAATATTGCGAGTATAAATTGAGATGTAAGCTATCCTATCATCTAAGTTGGACCAAATTACATGTATATGCCAAATTTCATGAATATCAGTTGACTCGTTTTTGAGTTTATTCCAGGCATACACACGGACACTGGATTTTTATATATTAAGGTTACGAAAAGAAGTGCTGGCTACAGTGGTTGATTTCTGGAAGGAGACATTTGGTCAAAGAATTATAGATATCCATAACGCCAGTTCTTTAAGCTGCATTTTTAGTGAATGGCCGCGCTATACGGACTTTCATGGATATGAACTTGTGAGTTCTTATATTCAATGCTTTTTTCAAATAATTCAATAACTTATTTTCCATAGGTAGAAATAGACTTTGAGACTCTTTACCCCGGGAAAGGAAATATGTAATTTTTGAAATTGGAGAAGTTTTATAAAGAAATCTTCAAAATTTTTGATAGAGTTATAAAAGACCGTATTTCAAGGGAACTATTCTTAAAGTAAAGGGTGATTTTTTAAGAGCTTGATAACTTTTTTTTTTAAAAAAAAACGCATAAAATTTGCAAAATCTCATCGGTTCTTTATTTGAAACGTTAGATTGGTTCATGACATTTACTTTTTGAAGATAATTTCATTTAAATGTTGACCGCGGCTGCGTCTTAGGTGGTCCATTCGGAAAGTCCAATTTTGGGCAACTTTTTCGAGCATTTCGGCCGGAATAGCCCGAATTTCTTCGGAAATGTTGTCTTCCAAAGCTGGAATAGTTGCTGGCTTATTTCTGTAGACTTTAGACTTGACGTAGCCCCACAAAAAATAGTCTAAAGGCGTTAAATCGCATGATCTTGGTGGCCAACTTACGGGTCCATTTCTTGAGATGAATTGTTGTCCGAAGTTTTCCCTCAAAATGGCCATAGAATCGCGAGCTGTGTGGCATGTAGCGCCATCTTGTTGAAACCACATGTCAACCAAGTTCAGTTCTTCCATTTTTGGCAACAAAAAGTTTGTTAGCATCGAACGATAGCGATCGCCATTCACCGTAACGTTGCGTCCAACAGCATCTTTGAAAAAATACGGTCCAATGATTCCACCAGCGTACAAACCACACCAAACAGTGCATTTTTCGGGATGCATGGGCAGTTCTTGAACGGCTTCTGGTTGCTCTTCACCCCAAATGCGGCAATTTTGCTTATTTACGTAGCCATTCAACCAGAAATGAGCCTCATCGCTGAACAAAATTTGTCGATAAAAAAGCGGATTACGGAACACTGATTTTGGTAATAAAATTCAATGATTTGCAAGCGTTGCTCGTTAGTAAGTCTATTCATGATGAAATGTCAAAGCATACTGAGCATCTTTCTCTTTGACACCATGTCTGAAATCCCACGTGATCTGTCAAATACTAATGCATGAAAATCCTAACCTCAAAAAAATCACCCGTTATTTGCACATTGACAACATCTCAAATGGTAAAGTGGTTTATCAAATGAAATTGCGGTATTCAGGATTTCGTGCTATATAATATGCAAACGACCATATTACCATGGCAGTGCAATCACAAATTACATGTAGATATGTATGTATATGTACAACAATAAATTTTATATTGCGCTGTCGTGGTGATTTGGAGATGCAATGATGCCGGATCGTATGCACGAAATCCTGAATATCACCTTTAAAATAATAAAATTTTTATTTACACAATTTTTTTTACAGAATGTAAATATTGTATAAGTACAATTCTTCTACATGCTTTGCTACAGCCTTTGAGACTTAATAAGGACAAAAAACCAACAATAGCTGATGCCCAAACAGATTTCGTAACACTCGTTGCAACACGTAATGATATTCAACCCACAATAATTGAATTGAAGAACCAGTTTGCGGTAAGAAAGGAGGAAGTACAGCCGAAAATTATCGTCGTTGGATCAGATTGGTCATCCATTTCAGAGTTTTATGTTTTTTGCGATGGTCTGCAATGGAAATGTACTACGTATATGAAGTGCGTTGACTGCATTATTAAACTATCGTACGTTTATAAGACAGAGTATTCACAAAGAAGAAAGCAAGTATGGGCATTTTTAGAACAATATTTTTTTGAAATCTTTTGAGTAAATTAAACTAATTTCGTCTAATTTTGCTCCAATGCCCAATTTTGCTTGTTTCATTTGTCAAAAAGCTCACTTAAGTCCTATAGAGCTGATTAAACATCTAAAGTCAGCACATGGTACTCCACCAGTTTGTAAATTTCAATGTAACGAATATAATTGCAAACAATTTTTTTATAACATTCACAGATTTCAAATTCACCTCAAAAAACATTTGAAAATAGAAATTCGCAATAGCCAATCTTGTAAAGAAAATTCTCTTGCTCTTAATATTCCAATTCAAACAACTAATTCATCAAATCAACTAGTACCAATTCAAAATATTACTTCTTTAAAAGATTCAATGATCGCGTTTCTACTTCAACTGCATTCCAATACGAATTTTTCTCGGAAAGACGTATTCGGAATTCAAAATTCCGTAACAGAGTTAATTTCAACCCCAATATGTGAAATATTAAGAGCTATTAGTAATTTTCATGAAAATAATTCTATACTTGAGGAAGTAATTAAAATTATATCTCAGCCATTTTATGATTTAACCACCGAAAACAAATTTTTCAAAGAAATAGAAAAACTAGACCTGTATAAACAAATCCGCAAAAATATATTGTTAGCGACGAACTCTCAGTAGTCATACTTAATAACAACCCAAGTTTAACCTCAGCTAGAACCGAAATAACCCTATCAGACATTCCTTTTCAAATTAAATTAATTAATTTATTTTTTCCTTATCTTGATGTTTTTTCGCTTAGTTGTAACATTTTGGCAAAAAAGTAGTTTAACATAACTCGCGAACCACTTGTCCGATTTTGATGAAACAAATTTAGAAAAATTAAGAATTATAGTTTCTGTGTTTTTGGTTTGTCAAAAAAGTCTTGCGGTAATTTCGCTAGTTGGCGCTGAAAGCGCTTAGTTCTAGTTTTACTCGTCGCATCGGGTCATGGGATAATGTGTCGTCATATGTGGGCATATTGTGACTTTTAGACAAACACGAAGCGAAAGTCAACACTATTTATTTCAGATGTTGACTGCCAACTACGAGATAACTCGTAGTATGATTTCCCTTCCAGGAAGCCAACTACGAGTTATCTCGTACTACCTAAAACTACCACTTTTTTGTAGCTACGAGTAAAACCGTATTATAATATTGTTAATATCGATAAATGGCTTCTGGGAAAATAAACAACATTTTGGGTTTGGCTTCCGTGAGCTTTTTTTTATTAAAAAAAAAAATTTTATGGAAAAATTCATTCAATATAAAGCAAAAATTCATTCAATATAATGGAAAAACTAACTCAAATACATTAATAAAGCAATATATTTTTGTTTGTGGTAGTTTTTAAAACAATTTTCCACACAAAGGGCTGACTTCTCTGGACAGGCTGGAGAGAAGTAACGCGTTTCTCGGCGTCTGTTAATTCGTACGCTTCCACAC